>NC_054382.1:35837451-36107975 GCF_017654675.1 Xenopus laevis | reverse complement strand
CACATCACCCAAAAAGAGAGGATTTATCTTTAGCGTGTATTTACCCAGAGTGCAATTACACCAGATAAGTTTCCATGCTGTCTGTAAACGGAGCTAAAATCAGATCTATAAGGTTAGAAGTAATGAGTGGAATACGACATAATCTATGGTTTGTTGGACATTTGTGCTTTGGCTCCCTTGATTGGTTAATGCTTCGCTTCTAGCATCCAAAAGTCTGTAGCCTCAGTCCTGTTGCTTAAAGGACTGAATGTCTGTCTGAATAAAGTGGTTAGCCTTTTCCACATTAAGTGAGGTGCTAGCTTCACTTAGACGGGACAGTAGCGAGATGCTTAGCATTTGTTATTAGTGTAAAGTATTTTTACGTTAAACGGTAGATAATATAAGATAAATTTTTCTTCTTACCCTTAATGGTCTTCCAGACGTCACCTGATTTTTTTTCAGATGTATCCTGAGTCATTTTCCTTTTTTTCTTTCCTTTTTTTAAGGTGGTTTTATTTTCTTACGCAATATATAATAATATATAACCATTTATGCAGGTCAGTTCTGTTGTAAAGTGTGTTATTCGTCGTTAGAATTGGATATTTGGATACATTGGTCTATTCTTTCTTATTTTTTAAGCCGTTGTCACATTGTGATTACACCCATGTGCTTATCCATCAGACTTAAGTATTCAATCTGTTCCTGTCAACGGATGCTTAAAATCTAAGGATTCTATAAGGGTTAGAGAAAGTAAATGACGCTGGAATCAAGCGATAATGCTCAGGTTTTCCTGTGCATTTGGTTGGCCCTGATGGTTTAATGCTTCGCTTATCTCAATAACAGTCGTAGCCTCACTTCATGCGTAGCTTAAAAGGTACTACGTCGTGTCCTCCATAAAGTGGTTACCTTCTTCCACATTACAGTCCGTGCACCTATAAGACGGGACAGTTAGAGAAGATCTTAGCATCTGGCTTATAGTGTGAAAGTATTGTTTACGTTAAAGCGGTAATAATATTAAAAGGAATCTTAATTTCCGGTCGTTAGACGTCCAAGTCTGAATTTTTTTTCCATTTTGGAGTTCTTTTCTTTTTTAATTTCCTTTTTTTAAGGGTCGGTTTTTATTTATCCTTTACGCAGATATTAATAATAATATTAACGATTTAGTCAGGTGTTTGTTGTAAGTGTTTATTCACGTTAGAATAGATAATTTTGGATAATGTTAATTCCTCTTCTTTTTTTAGCGGTGTACATTTTACAGTGAATTACATGACAGGAAAGTCTTCCAACGAGATCTGTTGTCAAGGATGCTTACATTAGGATCTATATAAGGGTTAGAAGTAATGAAGTGGAATAACACTAGATGTAAGGTGTTTCCCACCTGTGGCATTTTGGCTTGGCCCTGATTGGTTAAGTCCTTCGGCTTATACCTCCAATACAGTGAGCCTTACTTTATCGTATGAGCTTAAAAAGGCCAACTACTGTCTGTCTCCATAAAGTGGTAAGCCTTATTCCAATTACAGTGGGTGGCACTCTATAGATCGGGAAGTAGCGTGATCTTTTAGCATTGGCTTATCAGTTGAAAGTATTTCTTCGTTATCGGTAGATATATTAAAAGAAATCCTTAATTCCGGTCTTCAGACGTCCATCCTGATTTTTTTCCTATGTATATGGAGTCCCTTTTTTTTTTTTCTTCTTTTTTAAGGTTCGGTTTTATTTTCAATTTACCGCAGATATGAATAATAGGATAATACACATTTATAGGTCAGTTTGTTTAGTGTTTATTCACCGTGGAATAGATTATTTGATAAGATAGTTAATTCCTTTTATATTTTAGCGTGTACAATTTACACACGTGCATACACGGATAAGTCATCACATTGTGCCTGTCAAACGGATGCTTGTAATCTATGATCTGTCACAGGGTTAGAAGTAATGAATGTGGAATCGAATGCAGCATGCTAAGTCTTTTGTGGCGATTTTTGTTTGGTCCCTATTGGTTTGTAAGCTGTCGCTTATACATCATACATGTAGCTCACATTCATGGCGTATAGATTAAAAGGCACTACTGTTGTCCTCCATATTAAAGTGGTTAGGCTCTGTCTTTCACCCATTACAAGTCAGGGTGCACTATCAGACGGGACAGACGAGAATCTTAGCATCTGGCTTATCAGTGTGAAAGTATTTTTTTACTCTTAAACGGTAGATAATTAATTTAAAAAAAAATGCCTAATTCACGGTCGGTTGCAGCGCCATACTGTGATTTTTTTCCCATGTATTCTGGAGTCCTTTTCTTCTTCTTTTTTTTTTAAGATGGTTTTTATTTTCCATATACGCCAGGACATAATAATAATAATACAGCATTTATGGATTTAAAGTAGTTTTCTGTTGTAGTGTTTATTTCCAGCGTTAGACTAAGAAGTTTGGATAAGTTAATCCTTCTTATCTTTTTAGCGGTGGTCCAATTGTTACAGCAGTGCTATTACACAGATAAGATCATTCACATTGTCTGTAAACGATGCTTAATGCTAGGACCTAACAGGTTAGAAGTACTAAGTGGAATCAAGCACATATATTCTAAGTTTCTTTCCTGTGGCATTTTGGTTTGGTCCTGATTTGGATTAAGCTGCTTATACTCCAATAAAGTGCTAGCTCTACTTCATGCCGTAAGCTTTAAAAGGCACAATATGTTGTCCTCATAAAGTGTTAGCCTTCTTTCTTCCGACATTACAGTCGGCGTGCACTATAGACGTGGACTAGTAAGCGAAGATCTGTAGCATTGGCTTATTAGTGTGAAGTATTTTTTAAAAAGTTGAAATCGGTAAGATTAATGATATTAAAAAAAAAGTCTTAATTCGGTCTTCAGACGTGCATCTGATTTTTTTCATGTATTCTGAGATCCTTTGTTTTCCTTCCTTTTTTTTAAGGTAGGTTTTTTTCCCTTAAACGTCAGATCATAATATGATAATACACATTTATGATTAAGCAGGTAGTTCTGGTTGTAAGTGTTTATAGGTAGAATAGAAATTTGGATAATTCTATGCATCTCTTACTTTTAGGCGGGCGTCATATTTTACACAGTGCATTAACAGATTAAGTCATTCCAGCATTGCCTGGTCAAACGATCTTAATCGTAAGGACACGATTAGAAGTAATGAAGTGGATATAAGCCAATAAGCGAAGTTCTTTCCCTGTGATTTTGGTTTGTCCGTGAGTTGGTTTAAGCTTCGCTTATTACATCAAGTACAAGTCAGCTTAAGCTCACTTCATGCCGGTAATCCAGCTGTAAAAGGCACTACTTGTGATTGTCCTCGCTAGTTGGTTGCGCCGTTCTTTCCGCACAATTACGTGACGTGCACTATCAGAGGGACATTGTAAGCGAGATTTTAGATGTGGTTATCAGTGATTGAAAGTATTTTACGTTAAATGGCTCGAAATCATTACAAAAGATCTTAATTCGGTTCTTCAGACGTCTCAGTCTGATTTTTTCGATGTATGCTGGAGTCTTTTCTTTTTTTTTGTCTTTTTTTAAGGGGTTTTTATTTCCCTTTAGGAGATATAGATATAATATAACATCATTTATAGGTTAGTTTGTTGTAAGTGTTTTATTCAGCGTAAATGGAAATTTGGATACATGTCTAATTCCTCTTCTTATCTTTTTAGCGCTGTCACATTTTACACAGTGCATTACACAGATAAGTCATTCACTATCTGTCCCCTGTCAAACGGATGCTTACAATCTAAGGATCCTATCACAGGGTTAGAAGTAATGAAGTGGAATCAAGCACATAATGCTAAGTTCTTTCCCTGTGGCATTTTGGTTTGGCTCCCTGATTGGTTAAGCTTCGCTTATACATCCAATACAGTCGCTAGCCTCACCTTCATGCCGTAAGCTTAAAAGGCACTACTGTCTGTCCTCCATAAAGTGGTTAGCTTCTTTCCCACATTACAGTCGAGCGTGCACTATCAGACGGGACAGTAGCGAAGATGCTTAGCATCTGGCTTATGCAGTGTTGAAAGTATTTTTACGTTAAACGGTAGATAATCATTAAAAAAAAATCCTTAATTCGGTCTTCAGACGTCCCATCCTGATTTTTTTCCATGTATCCTGGAGTCCTTTTCTTTTCTGCTTTCTTTTTTTAAGGTCGGGTTTTATTTTCCTTACGCCAGATATAATAATAATAATACACATTTATCAGGTCAGTTCTGTTGTAAGTGTTTATTCAGCATTAGAAACTAGATATTTGGGATACATGTCTAATTCCTCTTCTTATCTTTTAGCGCTGTCACATTTACACAGTGCATTACCACAGATTAAGTCATTCACATCTGTCCCTGTCAAACGGATGCTTACAATCTAAGGATCCTATCACAGGGTTAGAAGTAATGAAGTGGAATCAAGCACATAATGCTAAGTCTTTCCCCTGTGGCATTTTGGCTTGGCTCCCTGATTGGTTAAGCTTCGCTTATTACATCCAATACAGTCGCTAGGCCTCACCTTCATGCCTTAAGCTTAAAAGGCACTACTGTCTGTCCTCCATAAAGTGGTTAGCCTTCTTTCCCACATTACAGTCGAGCGTGCACTATCAGACGGGACAGTAGCGAAGATCTTAGCATCTGGCTTATCAGTGTGAAAGTATTTTTACGTTAAACGGTAGATAATCATTAAAAAAAAATCCTTAATTCCGGTCTTCAGACGTCCATCCTGATTTTTTTCCATGTATCCTGGAGTCCTTTTCTTTTTTTCTTTCTTTTTTTAAGGTCGGTTTTTATTTTCCTTTACGCCAGATATAATAATAATAATACACATTTATCAGGTCAGTTCTGTTGTAAGTGTTTATTCAGCGTTAGAACTAGATATTTGGATACATGTCTAATTCCTCTTCTTATCTTTTTAGCGCTGTCACATTTTACACAGTGCATTACACAGATAAGTCATTCACATCTGTCCCTGTCAAACGGATGCTTACAATCTAAGGATCCTATCACAGGGTTAGAAGTAATGAAGTGGAATCAAGCACATAATGCTAAGGTCTTTCCCCTGTGGCATTTTGGCTTGGCTCCCTGATTGGTTAAGCTTCGCTTATACCTCCAATACAGTCGCTAGCCTCACCTTCATGCCGTAAGCTTAAAAGGCACTACTGTCTGTCCTCCATAAAGTGGTTAGCCTTCTTTCCCACATTACAGTCGAGCGTGCACTATCAGACGGGACAGTAGCGAAGATCTTAGCATCTGGCTTATCAGTGTGAAAGTATTTTTACGTTAAACGGTAGATAATCATTAAAAGAAATCCTTAATTCCGGTCTTCAGACGTCCCATCCTGATTTTTTTCCATGTATTCTGGAGTCCTTTTCTTTTTTCTTTCTTTTTTTTAAGGTCGGTTTTTATTTTCCTTACGCCAGATATAATAATAATAATACAACATTTATCAGGTCAGTTCTGTTGTAAGTGTTTATTCAGCGTTAGAACTAGATATTTGGATACATGTCTAATTCCTCTTCTTATCTTTTTAGCGCTGTCACATTTTACACAGTGCATTACACAGATAAGTCATTCACATCTGTCCCTGTCAAACGGATGCTTACAATCTAAGGATCCTATCACAGGGTTAGAAGTAATGAAGTGGAATCAAGCACATAATGCTAAGGTCTTTCCCCTGTGGCATTTTGGCTTGGCTCCCTGATTGGTTAAGCTTCGCTTATACCTCCAATACAGTCGCTAGCCTCACCTTCATGCCGTAAGCTTAAAAGGCACTACTGTCTGTCCTCCATAAAGTGGTTAGCCTTCTTTCCCACATTACAGTCGAGCGTGCACTATCAGACGGGACAGTAGCGAAGATCTTAGCATCTGGCTTATCAGTGTGAAAGTATTTTTACGTTAAACGGTAGATAATCATTAAAAGAAATCCTTAATTCCGGTCTTCAGACGTCCCATCCTGATTTTTTTCCATGTATTCTGGAGTCCTTTTCTTTTTTTCTTTCTTTTTTTTAAGGTCGGTTTTTATTTTCATTTACGCCAGATATAATAATAATAATACACATTTATCAGGTCAGTTCTGTTGTAAGTGTTTATTCAGCGTTAGAACTAGATATTTGGATACATGTCTAATTCCTCTTCTTATCTTTTTAGCGCTGTCACATTTTACACAGTGCATTACACAGATAAGTCATTCACATCTGTCCCTGTCAAACGGATGCTTACAATCTAAGGATCCTATCACAGGGTTAGAAGTAATGAAGTGGAATCAAGCACATAATGCTAAGTTCTTTCCCCTGTGGCATTTTGGTTTGGCTCCCTGATTGGTTAAGCTTCGCTTATACATCCAATACAGTCGCTAGCCTCACCTTCATGCGTAAGCTTAAAAGGCACTACTGTCTGTCCTCCATAAAGTGGTTAGCCTTCTTTCCCACATTACAGTCGAGCGTGCACTATCAGACGGGACAGTAGCGAAGATCTTAGCATCTGGCTTATCAGTGTGAAAGTATTTTTACGTTAAACGGTAGATAATAATTAAAAAAAAATCCTTAATTCCGGTCTTCAGACGTCCCATCCTGATTTTTTTCCATGTATTCTGGAGTCCTTTTCTTCTTCTTTTTTTTTTAAGGTAGGTTTTTTATTTTCCTTAACGCCAGACATAATAATAATAATACACATTTATGCATTTAACAGGTCAGTTCTGTTGTAAGTGTTTATTCAGCGTTAGAACTAGAAATTTGGATACATGTCTAATTCCTCTTCTTATCTTTTTAGCGCTGTCACATTTTACACAGTGCATTACACAGATAAGTCATTCACATCTGTCCCTGTCAAACGGATGCTTACAATCTAAGGATCCTATCACAGGGTTAGAAGTAATGAAGTGGAATCAAGCACATAATGCTAAGTTCTTTCCCCTGTGGCATTTTGGTTTGGCTCCCTGATTGGTTAAGCTTCGCTTATACATCCAATACAGTCGCTAGCCTCACCTTCATGCCGTAAGCTTAAAAGGCACTACTGTCTGTCCTCCATAAAGTGGTTAGCCTTCTTTCCCACATTACAGTCGAGCGTGCACTATCAGACGGGACAGTAGCGAAGATCTTAGCATCTGGCTTATCAGTGTGAAAGTATTTTTACGTTAAACGGTAGATAATAATTAAAAAAAATCCTTAATTCCGGTCTTCAGACGTCCCATCCTGATTTTTTTCCATGTATTCTGGAGTCCTTTTCTTCTTCTTTTTTTTTTAAGGTAGGTTTTTCTTTTCCTTAACGCCAGACATAATAATAATAATACACATTTATGCATTTAACAGGTCAGTTCTGTTGTAAGTGTTTATTCAGCGTTAGAACTAGAAATTTGGATACATGTCTAATTCCTCTTCTTATCTTTTTAGCGCTGTCACATTTTACACAGTGCATTACACAGATAAGTCATTCACATCTGTCCCTGTCAAACGGATGCTTACAATCTAAGGATCCTATCACAGGGTTAGAAGTAATGAAGTGGAATCAAGCACATAATGCTAAGTTCTTTCCCCTGTGGCATTTTGGTTTGGCTCCCTGATTGGTTAAGCTTCGCTTATACATCCAATACAGTCGCTAGCCTCACCTTCATGCCGTAAGCTTAAAAGGCACTACTGTCTGTCCTCCATAAAGTGGTTAGCCTTCTTTCCCACATTACAGTCGAGCGTGCACTATCAGACGGGACAGTAGCGAAGATCTTAGCATCTGGCTTATCAGTGTGAAAGTATTTTTACGTTAAACGGTAGATAATCATTAAAAAAAATCCTTAATTCCGGTCTTCAGACGTCCTATCCTGATTTTTTTCCATGTATCCTGGAGTCCTTTTCTTTTTTCTTTCTTTTTTTTAAGGTCGGTTTTTATTTTCCTTTACGCCAGATATAATAATAATAATACACATTTATCAGGTCAGTTCTGTTGTAAGTGTTTATTCAGCGTTAGAACTAGAAATTTGGATACATGTCTAATTCCTCTTCTTATCTTTTTAGCGCTGTCACATTTTACACAGTGCATTACACAGATAAGTCATTCACATCTGTCCCTGTCAAACGGATGCTTACAATCTAAGGATCCTATCACAGGGTTAGAAGTAATGAAGTGGAATCAAGCACATAATGCTAAGTTCTTTCCCCTGTGGCATTTTGGTTTGGCTCCCTGATTGGTTAAGCTTCGCTTATACATCCAATACAGTCGCTAGCCTCACCTTCATGCCGTAAGCTTAAAAGGCACTACTGTCTGTCCTCCATAAAGTGGTTAGCCTTCTTTCCCACATTACAGTCGAGCGTGCACTATCAGACGGGACAGTAGCGAAGATCTTAGCATCTGGCTTATCAGTGTGAAAGTATTTTTACGTTAAACGGTAGATAATCATTAAAAAAAATCCTTAATTCCGGTCTTCAGACGTCCCATCCTGATTTTTTTCCATGTATCCTGGAGTCCTTTTCTTTTTTTCTTTCTTTTTTTTAAGGTCGGTTTTTATTTTCCTTTACGCCAGATATAATAATAATAATACACATTTATCAGGTCAGTTCTGTTGTAAGTGTTTATTCAGCGTTAGAACTAGATATTTGGATACATGTCTAATTCCTCTTCTTATCTTTTTAGCGCTGTCACATTTTACACAGTGCATTACACAGATAAGTCATTCACATCTGTCCCTGTCAAACGGATGCTTACAATCTAAGGATCCTATCACAGGGTTAGAAGTAATGAAGTGGAATCAAGCACATAATGCTAAGTTCTTTCCCCTGTGGCATTTTGGTTTGGCTCCCTGATTGGTTAAGCTTCGCTTATACATCCAATACAGTCGCTAGCCTCACCTTCATGCCTTAAGCTTAAAAGGCACTACTGTCTGTCCTCCATAAAGTGGTTAGCCTTCTTTCCCACATTACAGTCGAGCGTGCACTATCAGACGGGACAGTAGCGAAGATCTTAGCATCTGGCTTATCAGTGTGAAAGTATTTTTACGTTAAACGGTAGATAATCATTAAAAAAAATCCTTAATTCCGGTCTTCAGACGTCCCATCCTGATTTTTTTCCATGTATTCTGGAGTCCTTTTCTTCTTCTTTTTTT
Organism: Xenopus laevis; assembly: GCF_017654675.1. Taxonomy (NCBI): domain Eukaryota; kingdom Metazoa; phylum Chordata; class Amphibia; order Anura; family Pipidae; genus Xenopus; species Xenopus laevis. The sequence continues at coordinate 36,098,929 of NC_054382.1, read as the reverse complement.
TTAAGGTCGGTTTTTATTTTCCTTAACGCCAGACATAATAATAATAATACACATTTATGCATTTATCAGGTCAGTTCTGTTGTAAGTGTTTATTCAGCGTTAGAACTAGAAATTTGGATACATGTCTAATTCCTCTTCTTATCTTTTTAGCGCTGTCACATTTTACACAGTGCATTACACAGATAAGTCATTCACATCTGTCCCTGTCAAACGGATGCTTACAATCTAAGGATCCTATCACAGGGTTAGAAGTAATGAAGTGGAATCAAGCACATAATGCTAAGTTCTTTCCCCTGTGGCATTTTGGTTTGGCTCCCTGATTGGTTAAGCTTCGCTTATACATCCAATACAGTCGCTAGCCTCACCTTCATGCCGTAAGCTTAAAAGGCACTACTGTCTGTCCTCCATAAAGTGGTTAGCCTTCTTTCCCACATTACAGTCGAGCGTGCACTATCAGACGGGACAGTAGCGAAGATCTTAGCATCTGGCTTATCAGTGTGAAAGTATTTTTACGTTAAACGGTAGATAATCATTAAAAAAAAATCCTTAATTCCGGTCTTCAGACGTCCCATCCTGATTTTTTTCCATGTATCCTGGAGTCCTTTTCTTTTTCTCTTTCTTTTTTTAAGGTCGGTTTTTATTTTCCTTTACGCCAGATATAATAATAATAATACACATTTATCAGGTCAGTTCTGTTGTAAGTGTTTATTCAGCGTTAGAACTAGATATTTGGATACATGTCTAATTCCTCTTCTTATCTTTTTAGCGCTGTCACATTTTACACAGTGCATTACACAGATAAGTCATTCACATCTGTCCCTGTCAAACGGATGCTTACAATCTAAGGATCCTATCACAGGGTTAGAAGTAATGAAGTGGAATCAAGCACATAATGCTAAGGTCTTTCCCCTGTGGCATTTTGGCTTGGCTCCCTGATTGGTTAAGCTTCGCTTATACCTCCAATACAGTCGCTAGCCTCACCTTCATGCCGTAAGCTTAAAAGGCACTACTGTCTGTCCTCCATAAAGTGGTTAGCCTTCTTTCCCACATTACAGTCGAGCGTGCACTATCAGACGGGACAGTAGCGAAGATCTTAGCATCTGGCTTATCAGTGTGAAAGTATTTTTACGTTAAACGGTAGATAATCATTAAAAGAAATCCTTAATTCCGGTCTTCAGACGTCCCATCCTGATTTTTTTCCATGTATTCTGGAGTCCTTTTCTTTTTTTCTTTCTTTTTTTTAAGGTCGGTTTTTATTTTCCTTTACGCCAGATATAATAATAATAATACACATTTATCAGGTCAGTTCTGTTGTAAGTGTTTATTCAGCGTTAGAACTAGATATTTGGATACATGTCTAATTCCTCTTCTTATCTTTTTAGCGCTGTCACATTTTACACAGTGCATTACACAGATAAGTCATTCACATCTGTCCCTGTCAAACGGATGCTTACAATCTAAGGATCCTATCACAGGGTTAGAAGTAATGAAGTGGAATCAAGCACATAATGCTAAGGTCTTTCCCCTGTGGCATTTTGGCTTGGCTCCCTGATTGGTTAAGCTTCGCTTATACCTCCAATACAGTCGCTAGCCTCACCTTCATGCCGTAAGCTTAAAAGGCACTACTGTCTGTCCTCCATAAAGTGGTTAGCCTTCTTTCCCACATTACAGTCGAGCGTGCACTATCAGACGGGACAGTAGCGAAGATCTTAGCATCTGGCTTATCAGTGTGAAAGTATTTTTACGTTAAACGGTAGATAATCATTAAAAGAAATCCTTAATTCCGGTCTTCAGACGTCCCATCCTGATTTTTTTCCATGTATTCTGGAGTCCTTTTCTTTTTTTCTTTCTTTTTTTTAAGGTCGGTTTTTATTTTCATTTACGCCAGATATAATAATAATAATACACATTTATCAGGTCAGTTCTGTTGTAAGTGTTTATTCAGCGTTAGAACTAGATATTTGGATACATGTCTAATTCCTCTTCTTATCTTTTTAGCGCTGTCACATTTTACACAGTGCATTACACAGATAAGTCATTCACATCTGTCCCTGTCAAACGGATGCTTACAATCTAAGGATCCTATCACAGGGTTAGAAGTAATGAAGTGGAATCAAGCACATAATGCTAAGTTCTTTCCCCTGTGGCATTTTGGTTTGGCTCCCTGATTGGTTAAGCTTCGCTTATACATCCAATACAGTCGCTAGCCTCACCTTCATGCCGTAAGCTTAAAAGGCACTACTGTCTGTCCTCCATAAAGTGGTTAGCCTTCTTTCCCACATTACAGTCGAGCGTGCACTATCAGACGGGACAGTAGCGAAGATCTTAGCATCTGGCTTATCAGTGTGAAAGTATTTTTACATTAAACGGTAGATAATAATTAAAAAAAAATCCTTAATTCCGGTCTTCAGACGTCCCATCCTGATTTTTTTCCATGTATTCTGGAGTCCTTTTCTTCTTCTTTTTTTTTTAAGGTAGGTTTTTATTTTCCTTAACGCCAGACATAATAATAATAATACACATTTATGCATTTAACAGGTCAGTTCTGTTGTAAGTGTTTATTCAGCGTTAGAACTAGAAATTTGGATACATGTCTAATTCCTCTTCTTATCTTTTTAGCGCTGTCACATTTTACACAGTGCATTACACAGATAAGTCATTCACATCTGTCCCTGTCAAACGGATGCTTACAATCTAAGGATCCTATCACAGGGTTAGAAGTAATGAAGTGGAATCAAGCACATAATGCTAAGTTCTTTCCCCTGTGGCATTTTGGTTTGGCTCCCTGATTGGTTAAGCTTCGCTTATACATCCAATACAGTCGCTAGCCTCACCTTCATGCCGTAAGCTTAAAAGGCACTACTGTCTGTCCTCCATAAAGTGGTTAGCCTTCTTTCCCACATTACAGTCGAGCGTGCACTATCAGACGGGACAGTAGCGAAGATCTTAGCATCTGGCTTATCAGTGTGAAAGTATTTTTACGTTAAACGGTAGATAATAATTAAAAAAAAATCCTTAATTCCGGTCTTCAGACGTCCCATCCTGATTTTTTTCCATGTATTCTGGAGTCCTTTTCTTCTTCTTTTTTTTTTAAGGTAGGTTTTTCTTTTCCTTAACGCCAGACATAATAATAATAATACACATTTATGCATTTAACAGGTCAGTTCTGTTGTAAGTGTTTATTCAGCGTTAGAACTAGAAATTTGGATACATGTCTAATTCCTCTTCTTATCTTTTTAGCGCTGTCACATTTTACACAGTGCATTACACAGATAAGTCATTCACATCTGTCCCTGTCAAACGGATGCTTACAATCTAAGGATCCTATCACAGGGTTAGAAGTAATGAAGTGGAATCAAGCACATAATGCTAAGTTCTTTCCCCTGTGGCATTTTGGTTTGGCTCCCTGATTGGTTAAGCTTCGCTTATACATCCAATACAGTCGCTAGCCTCACCTTCATGCCGTAAGCTTAAAAGGCACTACTGTCTGTCCTCCATAAAGTGGTTAGCCTTCTTTCCCACATTACAGTCGAGCGTGCACTATCAGACGGGACAGTAGCGAAGATCTTAGCATCTGGCTTATCAGTGTGAAAGTATTTTTACGTTAAACGGTAGATAATCATTAAAAAAAAATCCTTAATTCCGGTCTTCAGACGTCCTATCCTGATTTTTTTCCATGTATCCTGGAGTCCTTTTCTTTTTTTCTTTCTTTTTTTTAAGGTCGGTTTTTATTTTCCTTTACGCCAGATATAATAATAATAATACACATTTATCAGGTCAGTTCTGTTGTAAGTGTTTATTCAGCGTTAGAACTAGAAATTTGGATACATGTCTAATTCCTCTTCTTATCTTTTTAGCGCTGTCACATTTTACACAGTGCATTACACAGATAAGTCATTCACATCTGTCCCTGTCAAACGGATGCTTACAATCTAAGGATCCTATCACAGGGTTAGAAGTAATGAAGTGGAATCAAGCACATAATGCTAAGTTCTTTCCCCTGTGGCATTTTGGTTTGGCTCCCTGATTGGTTAAGCTTCGCTTATACATCCAATACAGTCGCTAGCCTCACCTTCATGCCGTAAGCTTAAAAGGCACTACTGTCTGTCCTCCATAAAGTGGTTAGCCTTCTTTCCCACATTACAGTCGAGCGTGCACTATCAGACGGGACAGTAGCGAAGATCTTAGCATCTGGCTTATCAGTGTGAAAGTATTTTTACGTTAAACGGTAGATAATCCCGGTCTTCAGACGTCCTATCCTGATTTTTTTCCATGTATCCTGGAGTCCTTTTCTTTTTTTCTTTCTTTTTTTTAAGGTCGGTTTTTATTTTCCTTTACGCCAGATATAATAATAATAATACACATTTATCAGGTCAGTTCTGTTGTAAGTGTTTATTCAGCGTTAGAACTAGAAATTTGGATACATGTCTAATTCCTCTTCTTATCTTTTTAGCGCTGTCACATTTTACACAGTGCATTACACAGATAAGTCATTCACATCTGTCCCTGTCAAACGGATGCTTACAATCTAAGGATCCTATCACAGGGTTAGAAGTAATGAAGTGGAATCAAGCACATAATGCTAAGTTCTTTCCCCTGTGGCATTTTGGTTTGGCTCCCTGATTGGTTAAGCTTCGCTTATACATCCAATACAGTCGCTAGCCTCACCTTCATGCCTTAAGCTTAAAAGGCACTACTGTCTGTCCTCCATAAAGTGGTTAGCCTTCTTTCCCACATTACAGTCGAGCGTGCACTATCAGACGGGACAGTAGCGAAGATCTTAGCATCTGGCTTATCAGTGTGAAAGTATTTTTACGTTAAACGGTAGATAATCATTAAAAAAAAATCCTTAATTCCGGTCTTCAGACGACCCATCCTGATTTTTTTCCATGTATTCTGGAGGCCTTTTCTTCTTCTTTTTTTTTAAGGTCGGTTTTTATTTTCCTTAACGCCAGACATAATAATAATAATACACATTTATGCATTTATCAGGTCAGTTCTGTTGTAAGTGTTTATTCAGCGTTAGAACTAGAAATTTGGATACATGTCTAATTCCTCTTCTTATCTTTTTAGCGCTGTCACATTTTACACAGTGCATTACACAGATAAGTCATTCACATCTGTCCCTGTCAAACGGATGCTTACAATCTAAGGATCCTATCACAGGGTTAGAAGTAATGAAGTGGAATCAAGCACATAATGCTAAGTTCTTTCCCCTGTGGCATTTTGGTTTGGCTCCCTGATTGGTTAAGCTTCGCTTATACATCCAATACAGTCGCTAGCCTCACCTTCATGCCGTAAGCTTAAAAGGCACTACTGTCTGTCCTCCATAAAGTGGTTAGCCTTCTTTCCCACATTACAGTCGAGCGTGCACTATCAGACGGGACAGTAGCGAAGATCTTAGCATCTGGCTTATCAGTGTGAAAGTATTTTTACGTTAAACGGTAGATAATCATTAAAAAAAAATCCTTAATTCCGGTCTTCAGACGTCCCATCCTGATGTTTTTTCCATGTATCCTGGAGTCCTTTTCTTTTTCTCTTTCTTTTTTTAAGGTCGGTTTTTATTTTCCTTTACGCCAGATATAATAATAATAATACACATTTATCAGGTCAGTTCTGTTGTAAGTGTTTATTCAGCGTTAGAACTAGATATTTGGATACATGTCTAATTCCTCTTCTTATCTTTTTAGCGCTGTCACATTTTACACAGTGCATTACACAGATAAGTCATTCACATCTGTCCCTGTCAAACGGATGCTTACAATCTAAGGATCCTATCACAGGGTTAGAAGTAATGAAGTGGAATCAAGCACATAATGCTAAGGTCTTTCCCCTGTGGCATTTTGGCTTGGCTCCCTGATTGGTTAAGCTTCGCTTATACATCCAATACAGTCGCTAGCCTCACCTTCATGCCTTAAGCTTAAAAGGCACTACTGTCTGTCCTCCATAAAGTGGTTAGCCTTCTTTCCCACATTACAGTCGAGCGTGCACTATCAGACGGGACAGTAGCGAAGATCTTAGCATCTGGCTTATCAGTGTGAAAGTATTTTTACGTTAAACGGTAGATAATCATTAAAAAAAAATCCTTAATTCCGGTCTTCAGACGTCCCATCCTGATTTTTTTCCATGTATTCTGGAGTCCTTTTCTTCTTCTTTTTTTTAAGGTCGGTTTTTATTTTCCTTAACGCCAGACATAATAATAATAATAATACACATTTATCAGGTCAGTTCTGTTGTAAGTGTTTATTCAGCGTTAGAACTAGATATTTGGATACATGTCTAATTCCTCTTCTTATCTTTTTAGCGCTGTCACATTTTACACAGTGCATTACACAGATAAGTCATTCACATCTGTCCCTGTCAAACGGATGCTTACAATCTAAGGATCCTATCACAGGGTTAGAAGTAATGAAGTGGAATCAAGCACATAATGCTAAGGTCTTTCCCCTGTGGCATTTTGGTTTGGCTCCCTGATTGGTTAAGCTTCACTTATACCTCCAATATAATCACTAGCCTTTCATCACCTATTGCCGCAAAAATAACACCCATAGCGGTAAATTTACTTACTTCCGAAAATTCTCAACACTTCGCCAGGCGTAAAGTCCTGGACACCGCTTCCGATGATGCGCTAGCCATAATACGATCAGCAGTTCGAAGTTACGCAGCGTTTGCTAATTTGCATATGGCATGCAGTTAAAGTACAATGGACATATATGTTGCAGTACATACATTACACTACACAAGGCCAAGGAACCTTAATTATATAGAGTTGTTATATTGCCCTACACATGTGCCCACTGTATAGTTTATGTGCCATATGTGAGGGGGAAGCAGGCTATCACCCTGAAAAAAGGAAAAGACGACAGCATAAAAATTTTCATCAAAATTTCTTGTAAGTCCTATCTACTCCATTGCACTCCGCCTGGTCTGAGGTGGCGAAGGCAAGTCTGGTGATTAGAGGTAACGATCAGTAAAATCAAAAACTTGATGTGATGTGAAGTGAATTTGCGTAGTATTGCTCTTTCGCCAGAGCGACTATACGCCTGGTGTTAGAGTGCGAAGTTGCGCCACAGTCTATCTCCTTCTCTAGCAAAATAACTCCTGCTTTAGCCAGTTCACCCTTTAATTTGACGCGCATAGGCCTCAACGCATTTTGTTGAATTTTCGGTTATGCTTCACGGGTCAGAATCACTCATCACTAGTGCTCTCCTTTTGGTCAGATTGAAGAAGTGTGATTATGAATCTCAGTACCTTTTAGAACCCCATGGTATGTTTTCTATCTTTTCTGCAAAATGCTGCTGAGTAATACAAATATAGAATCTATTAATCAAAATTCTTTGGACCTAGGGTTTTCCACTTAAGAGAGTTTTCTGTAATTTGGATCATCATACCTCAAGCTTGCTAAAAATGATTGAAACATGATAATACCCAACCTGGAAAATTTAATTTTTTAACTAATTTTATTTGCTCAGTTTGTTTTATTTGTTGCTTAGAAAAAATAAAGGTTTTCCTTAAGAAATTAAATAAACCCAACAAAACTGCCACCAATGTGGATTCATATTTAAGAGAAAATTAAAATCATTTTTAAAAATTCAAATGGCTTAAGAATGGAGTCTATATCCTAGATGTCCTTCCCATTTATCATCTCTGGATAAACTGGTTGCCAGATAAGGAATCTCACATGAACTATGAAATTGTATCATTTGATTGGTCCAATGGGAGGCTTGTGAATTAGGTTTTTTGGGGTTTTTTATTACTTTTTTTTAATTTTTTTACATACTGTAAGATTTTAGGGTACAGAAAAGGGACTAGGGATCAATAAATCAAAAACAGTCCTTGCATTCATTTACAAGCAGAAAGAGAAAAAGCAATCCAAAATCCTAAAAATATTTTAGTATGTGTACTGTCATATGGTATATTGCATTAGTAGTTTTGATTAATTATCCTTTCAGATTCTCTCCTACTCTCTAATATAATTTCTTTACCATTACTTCACCTTTAAGCATTTTGTTAATGTTAATATCTTATTACTACTGATTTTTATATAATTGCACCCATGGTTTCCATATCTTTAAATAAGCATTAATGCGGCAATGCTTCACCATACTCATTAACAAAGTAAATATTGTATTTCAGAGTAAAAGAGTCCTCTGTGCTTATATCCTTTGTATACTTAAGAAACGTTTATTTGCTACATTTCCCCAATTTTACATTTTCCTGGATTTTACATAATTTTTCCTGGCCCCTTGAAGATGTAAAATGGGGTTCCTACTGTACTTAATTTCAGAGTGAAAACCCCTCACTGCCCAATGCCAACCAGGTATCATCACACCATGTAACAACCCCAAATTGATTAACACAACAGTACTTTAGGAAAATATACTCCATTGAGAAACCACTTGAAGACCTTTATCAATCTATGTTGCAAATAGAAATAGACCAGACAAACACCAATAACAGCAGCAGGGATATCAGGCATAATAAAATAACTGGCCATGCATAAATCACCTGGATTGTTACACAGCAGAATATTATAAAATACTGAACCCACATAAGATACAACTATTAACGCATATATATAATGCAATGTTCCAGAGGTGAAATAAATAATGACCTCTGCAGAATTATACACTACACTAATCCTCAAACTTAATAAAAACCCCATTATATCATGTCAACCCTAAAATTATTTCTAACATACTGGCCAAGAAACTTCAACTTTTGTTAAAGGTCTTTTACCTATGATGTAGAGCGCTACATTCTAAAACAATTTGCAGTTGGCTTTCATTTTGTACTATTTATTTTTGACTTATTTAGCTTTTTATTCACCAGCTCTCCAGTTTGAAATTTCAGCAATCTGGTTGCTAGGATGCAAATTAACCTAGCAGCCTTGCACTGATTTGAATAAGAGACTGGAATGTGAATATGATAGAGCCTGAACAGAAAATAAGTAATAAAAAGTAGTGTTAACTATAAATGTGTTGCCTTACAGAAAATTTGTTTTTTTTATGGGGTCAGTGACACCGATTTGATAGCTGGAAGTTAGAATAAGGCAAATAATTAAAAAACAGGAAAGAAACTATAAAAAAATAAAAATAAAGGCCAAAGCAAAATATTCTTAGCATTATCCATTCTATAACAAGTTAAAAGTTAACAGAAAAGTGGAACACCCCTTTAACAAAGCACGAGCTAGGCTAGGTCAACACAGAAAATTAGGATGGCAATAACAGCTACAATCATTTTTGACAAGGAAAGTAGAGACTTCCCTTTGAGCCATGACACAGAGAAGGCATTTGATAAAATTGTATGGCTCGTTTACTTCAGTGTACTCCATATGAGAATGCTGGTCACAACTTTACATATTGCATCAGGAAAATATACACTCATGTTCAAACTAAGCTACTCATCAATGGCACCATAACAAATCCAATAAGACATAAATGCAGGTATGCCTCCTCTCCCTGCTTTTGTTTAGCCTAACATTAAGCCCTCTCCTTCGGCTTCTTTGAGATATGATAGCATTCCAAGGCATCAACATTGGATCACATGAAACAAAGCTTATAGTATTTTGTTATATATAACAAAGCCAAACAGTGCCTTCCACACATCCTATCCTCCCTCCAACAATATGGCCATGTGTCTGGGTATTGCATTAACATTGATGCATAGAAAATATGACTATTGAATAATAAAGTAACCCCAGATGAAAATACAGCTTTAAATGGACCAACAGCACAATCACTTACTTTAACAGACAAATACAGAAGAATTCACATAATATATATGCATATAACATCACATACTGCATACAGGAAATTCTATAGGAAACAATGGCAAGTACATCACATATGTGTCATACTCTGCCTGCCTTATTCTCCCTTTATGTGCTATACTTTGCCTTTGTGTGCCATACTCTGCCTGCCGTATTCTGCCTTTATGTGCAATATTTTGCTGTGCTAATCTGTCTGTGTGTGCCTTACTCTGCCTGACCCATGCTGCCTGTGTGTTTCATACTCTGCCTGTGTGCCATACTCTGCTTGCCCTATGTTGCCTGTGTATTACATATTGTGCCTGCCCTACGCTGCCTGTGTGTTGCATATTCTGCATGCCCTACTCTTCTCTGTGTGTGACCTAATCTGCCTGTCCTATGCTGCCTTTGTGTTCCATACCCTGCCTGTCCTATTCTGCCTGTGTTTGCTATAATCTACCTGCCCTATTCTGCCTATATGTGGAATACACTGCTTGCCCTACTATGCTTCTATGTGTGCCCTACTCTGTCAATGTGTGCCATACTCTGTCAATGTGTGCCATACTCTGTCTGCCCTATGCTGCCAGTTTGTGCAATACTCTGCTTGACCTTCTCTGCTTGTGTGTGTGTGCTATACTCTGCCTGTGTGTGCCATATTCCGCTTGCCATATTCTGCCTGTATGTGCAATACTCTGCACTAATCTGTATGTCTTTGCCATAGTCTGTGTGTTCTATTCTGTCTGTGTATACGGCAAAGGATTCACTGGCACACGGATAATGCTGGCAGGGTGATACCCTTGCTTTAAATTTATTTAATGCAGCATGCAACGTTTCGGGGTGTCCCCCTTTATCAAGCATGATAATAATAATGCTTGATAAAGGGTGACACCCCGAAACGTTGCACGCTGCATTAAATAAATTTAAAGCAAGGGTATCACCCTGCCAGCATTACCCGTGTGCCAGTGAATCCTTTGCCATATACATTGTATAGGTGGCCGATACCTATCGCACCGGGGCTTCGCATTTGGAGGACCAGGGTGTGCGTCTGTATTGAACTTTTCCATAATGAACTTTTCTATTCTGTCTGTGTGTCATACACTGCTTGTCCTATGTTACATATGTGTTCCACATATGCGTCTACGCTGCATTTGTGTTGCATTTTCTGCCTGCTCTTCTCTATATGTGTGTGCCCTATTCGGCCTGCCCTATGGTGCCTGTGTTTGCTATACTCTGCCTACTCTATATGTGTGTGTGCCCTAATCTGCCTGCCCTATTCTGCCATACTCTACCTGTCCTATTCTGCCTGTTTTTGCAATACTCTTCCTGTATGTGCAACATTCTGTATGCCCTACTCTGCCTATGTGTACCATACTTTGCCTGTCCCATTCTGTCTGTATGTGGAATATTCTGCTTGCCCTACTATGCTTGTGTGTATGCCATACTCTGCCTGCCCTAAGCTGCCTGTATGTGCAATACTCTACTTGCCCTTCTATGCCTGTGTGCCATACTCTGTCAGTGTGTGCCGTATTCTGTCAGTGTGTGCCATACTCTTTCAGTGTGTGCTGTACTCTGCCAGTGTGTGTCGTACTCAGTCAGTGTGTGCTATACTTTGTCTGCCCTATTCTGTCTGTATGTGATATTTTCTACCTGCCCTATTCTGCCTGTAGTACATTAATCTTTTTGCTCTGCCGTATTATGTCTGTATGTGTAATACTCTGCCTGCCCTATGCTGCCTGTGTGTGTTGCATATTCTTACTGCCCTACTCTATCTGTATGTGCCCTAATCAGCCTGCCCCACACTGCCTGTGTATGCCATACCCTGCCTTCCCTATTCTGCTTGTGTTTGCTATACTGTATTCTGCCTGTATGTGCAATGCTCTGCCTGCACTGATCTGCCTGTTTTGCCATACTGTGCCTGTTCTATTCTACCTGTAGCAACTTCTTCCTCAAATATAAATCTAGGAACAAGGGCCCAATGTGATTTTGCTTAGGCGCCTGTCATCATTAAAAGCAGCCCTATCCTTTTATATATTTTAAAGAAGCACCTACTACCTCCTTAAATTAAAGGAAAACTATACCCCCCAAACAATGTAGGTCTCTATTAAAAGATACTGAGTAAAACAGCTCATGTGTAAAACCCTGCTTCATGTAAATGAACCATTATCATAATAAAATACTTTTTTAGTAGTATGCGCCATTGGGTAATCATAAATAGAAAATTGCCATTTTAAAAATAAGGGCCGCCCCCTGAGATCGTAAGATTCACTGTGCACACATACAAACCACATGTAAGGTCACATGAGCCAATTAACAGAGAGAGTTCTGCCTTTTGCTTCCTCACTTCTTCCTGTTACAGTTAATGTTGTAGTATTTCTGGTCAGGTGATCTCTGAGGCAGCACAGATAGAGTCACGAAATGGTGGTTCAAGGCAACAGATGTAAAAGGGCAATATTTATGTAAATATATATTCCAGTTTGGTAAGATTCTTTAATATGTCATTCAATTTGATATAAACTATCCGTTGCTTAAGTATTCATTTTGGGGGTATAGTTTTCCTTTAACTATTGGTGTAGACCATTCCAGTCAACATGATTTAAACCTGATTTAGTACAAAGGCAATGTAATTTTTCCCAAAATGTTTCTCTAGCACGACTGTGCTGCACTTACTGATTCCTGTTGCCTAAGGTTAGCACTACACGGGTGATTCTGGCGCGATCCAACACGCTGCGACAAAACGCATGCGACTTGTCGCATATGACAAACATAAGGTAATAGATAGAATTGTTGCATGGCATTGATCCGACACGACACGACTGTGGGATGCAGACGCTGCGCCAGAATTGTTCGTGCAGTCCTACCCTTACTGGAGAAGTTACTATACACACTTTACACATGATTAAAAGCTGGTTTAGTACAAATGCAATGTAATTTCCCCTCATATGTGTCCCGAGTGCATCTGTGCTACACTTGCCTCTGATCTAAAGCTGCATCTGATAATCTGCCCCTTGTGTTTGTCACTTTTTAGTTCAACTACAGCTACAATCTGCAGGTTGGAAAGCCCTGCTCTAAAGTGTTACTGACTCCAGCTTGTCTTACTGAAAAATTACTATCCATACTTCAATTAAAATATGATTTAATACGAATGCAATATCATTTCCTCTCATATGTACCCCTAGTAAATCTGTCCTGCACCTACCACTCATCTAAAGCTGTAGCTGACAATCTTTTAACTGCCACTTTCAAACTGTCACTTTGTAGTTCAACTACAGCTACAATCTGCAGGTTGGAAAGCCCTGCTCTAAAGTGTTATTGATTCCAGCTTGTCTTACTGAAAAAGTTACTATCCTTACTTTAAATGCAAATAAATATGCTTTTGTGCAAATGCAATATCATTTCCTCTCATATGTACCCCTAGTAAATCTGTCCTGCACCTACCTCTTATCTAAAGCTGAAGTGGACTATCATTTAACTGTCACTTTCCAACGGTCAATTTGTAGTTCAACTATAGCTACAATCTGCAGGTTTGAAAGCCCTGCTCTAAAGTCTTACTGATTCCAGCTTATTTTACTGAAAAAGTTACTATACACACTTAAAATGGGATTAAAATATGATTTAGTACAAATGCAATATCATTTCCTCTCATATGTACCCCTAGTAAATCTGTCCTGCACCTACCTCTCATCTAAAGCTGCAGTGGACAATCATTTAACTGTCACTTTCCAACGGTCACTTTTTAGTTCAAATATAGCTACAATCTGTAGGTTTGAAAGCCCTGCTCTAAAGTCTTACTGATTCCAGCTTGTCTTACCGGAGAAGCTACCATACACAATTTAATAACACAATTAACATGATTTAGTACAAATACAATGTAAGGGGGCATAGTAGGTGTGATCAATTTTGCACATGGATGTCTGGGGTAGGTGTGTCTCTAGCATGGCTGCCCAACTGAAAGCCTTTAGCTGTTGTTGCAACACAATTTGATCCCAGTGTCCAAATTACCAAATTGGGGATTACACTAAAGATGATTCTTGCTGCAGCACAAACCTAAGACCAAAGGGCACATCCCTAATCCATTAACGCTATGGTAAGATCCACCCTGTTAAGGTAAGGGAATTTGGTGGTGTCCTTACCTGGGAAAACGTCATTATGTTGAGCTGGCAGACTGATAGCTGATAGGAGATAAAATCCTATTCCATCACTGCCTTCTCTTGCTATTAGTCTGTTTCTCCCACAGCTGGTACCAGGGCATGATGGGAAAGTGATTAGCCAATCAGTAAGGTGTCCTTAGACATATGGTGGATGAAGCTTCACAGTCAATACCTGGACACTAGGAAAGAGAGCTTCACCAGTAAGGAAGTTGGGCTAAACCACTATCTGAAATAAGAAGGGGGGGGCAGTTAAGCTGTGAGTGCAGCAGTGTCAGAATCATTGCAAGGATCATTCATGTTGTTGATGTCATTGCTAGCCTGATATGTAGTTGTTATTGCGTTGTGATAGCTAATCCCACTCTGTGGAGAGCCCATATATGAACTGCTGGTAAAAATATTGAGAGATTTACAGTGTAGTTACATGTCATAGGGAAAGTCAATACACATACTGACACAGAAAGATCTCTTCCTTCATACACATGAGGCTAAAATTGAGGAAATACTAATTTCAGATCATGCACCAATACACATAGACTGTTCCTACCAGACTCTCACAATTCAGACAATGTTGCACCTTCACTAAGAAGGTGAGCTGAAAATCACGACACCCCCTGCTCATCCGCAGGTTTGTAATTACAATATAAATATAATTATACATCAAATGAAGCAAAAGTGGAACCTAACAAACTCCTGGGACATGCTCAGCCATAGCCTCCAGCTTTCAGATGTTGGATATATTGCACCATAATGCTCTAACAGTTTAAAACTTTACCTATATTATCAATTATGCTAATAAAAAATGATCCATATGCTTTACCCTTAGATGTACTCACTGACTTGTCACTGCCGGACATTGTTTTAAAATACATATATTTAAAAACCGCATAACATGGATGATTTTTGTGTATCTTTTTTACTCACATCAGTAACTACATATATGCATGCTAACAGTAGCTTCATATAAGTCCTATTAGTTCACTCACGCTTCCGTTTGTTCCCCCGAGCAATACCTGCCTATCCACATAATGAACAAGTGGGAGTTAGTCACAACACCATCCACCTATGACTCCCTACACGTTTCTCCATTATCACGGCTTCATCAGGGGCATAAGTGGAACATACGGAAGGAGTGGGGGTGAGTAAACTAATACAAATACAGAAGAATCCACATAAATATATATGCATACAACATGACACATTGCATACAGGAAATTCTACAGGAAACCAAACAATGACAAGTACATCACCTTTCTTGTATGGGCAGAGCCAATCAATTAATAATGATGAATTTCCCCAAAATGTTATACAAAATACAAAACCCCCCTGAATTGACATTGGAAAACGAAATCAAATTTTTAGTGAATTCATCTGGAACAAGACAAAACCAAGAATTAGCCTATAAAAATGCAACAGTGGAACCTTAAAAGAGGGAGGTTCATTTCCCCAACATTAAACAGTATAATATAGCAGCTGCACTGAGACAAAAAATTCATCCCACACTTAGGCCTTCTTTATACACTACATATGCACAGACAGCAACTTCTCAGTGAGATAATATATAATCCACTACTATACACAATGTGGCAAACATAGAAGCTTTCGAGAAAACTAGACAACCTGAATAGCTGCAACACTATCTACACTTTTTTGGACAGACATAATATCAAAGGCTGATACTAAGCTCTATAGTTAGTATAGGTATGGGTATATAGAATTTAATTAAAAATAGATAGGGGTGTGTGTATGGATGCTGGGTTTTCATTTAGAGGGGTTGAACCTGATGGACTTTGTCTTTTTCATCCCAGTCTAACTATGTAACTATGTACACTTGCTAAATAACCCAGATTTCACATGACCATTGACCAAAATGTGGACATGTGCAATACAACTATTTGCGAAAAAATATGCGCTGCACAAACTTTATAAATGACCCCCAGTGTCTTGATCTGTGCTGGGTTTTGTGCAATAATCTAAAGACTTTGTGGGTTCCAGGCAAAAATCTGAAAAAAACCCAGATGTTTTTTCAAGATTTTTTGAGGTTTTATCCCGCAGAAGAAAATTTCGGGAAAGTGTATTGATAAATAAGGAGAAAAAACCTGTGCGGATTTGGTCAGATTTGTTTTCAGAAAATATTGAGAGAAATTCGGATTTGATAAATGGGCCCCGAAGAGGGTTAAATATGCACTGGATAGAAGCATTCCTAAATAAGGACAAAACGGTTTGCAAGTTTTTTGAAACATGGGAAACCTCATTTGACATTATTCTGCAAACAATCAAGGCAAAATTCATTCATTTTTTCAAACAACAGACAGGATAGTAAGTGGAAACCCACCCATGTCCCTGCATGTAGTGTGACTGTAATGCATACTCCAACCCAGAAATCCTTCCATATTGTCATTTTTAGAATATTATTAGAGACCTCAGAATACTAGAGACGAGTTTAGGTTTCAGTCTACTTTTCTTATGTGTTGATAATGTCAGCCAAATGCAATGCTATCTAAATAGCAAGACTGTGACTATTTAAATTGTACAGGTATGGGACCTGTTATCCAGAATGCTCGGGACCTGGGGTTTTCCAGATAACGGATCTTTCCGTAATTGGGGTCTTCATGCCTTAAGTCTACTAGAAATTCCTTTAAACACTAAATAAACCCAATTGGCTGGTTTTGCTTCCAATAAGGATTAATAATATGTTAGTTGGGATAAAGTACACAGTACTGTTTTATTATTACAGAGAAAAAGGAAATCATTTTTAAAAATTTGGATTATTTGGACAGCCATTCCGTAATTCGGAACTTTCTGGATATCGGGTTTCCGGATAAGGGATCCTATTCCTGTACTATTTCTCTCCTGTGCAAAAACATAACTTGAGACTGTTTTACAACTCGCCTTATACTATTGAACTGTGTCTACCATATTACGACAGTGTCACGAATATTTGCACTGCTTTTGTACATGGAGATAAACAACATTTGTAATGCTTTTGCTCAAATGAAAAACACCATAGCTTTGCAGTTGTGTAATTTGGCGTAGAAACGTGTATTTAGTAGTGATCGGCGAATCTGTCCCATTTAGCTTCGCCATGAAATTTCCAGCAAAATTCATGAAACACGAAGTTTGACGCCGGCGACAATTTGTGGGAGGCAAAATTTACGCTGGTGACAATTCTGAAATTGATGCTGGCGTTGGAATTTTTGCCGGAGTCAAAAAAACCTTAGATACTGGTGTATTTTTCGCTGCAATTTAGCTAATTTATTTGCCTGCGACGAAACACGCTTGATAAAGGGGGTTACCCTGAAACGTTGCATGCTGCAAACCATTTAATAAAATAGCAAGGGTTTACCCTGCTAGCAATACCTGTGTGCCAGTGAATTTTCTTCTGACCTGTCATCACTAAAAGCAGCCCTATCCTTTTATTTATTTTAAAGAAGCAGCTACTACCTCCTTAAATTAACTATTGGTATAGACTATTCCAGTCAACATGATTTAAACCTGATTTAGTACAATGGCAATGTACTTTTTCCCGAAATGTGTCTCTAGCACGATGCACTTACTGATTCCTGTTGCCTAAGGTTAGGACTACACAAACGATTCTGGCGCGATCCAACACACTGCGACAAAACGCATGCGACTTGTCGCATATGACAAACATAAGGTAAGAGATAATAGAATTGTCATATGGTGTTGCAGTTTTGATCCGACGCGACACGACTGTGTTTGTGCAGTCCTACCTTTAATGAAGAAGTTACTATACACACTTTACACATGATTAAAAGCTGGTTTAGTACAAATGCAATGTAATTTCCCCTCATATGTGTCCCTAGTGCATCTGTGCTACACTTGCCTCTGATCTAAAGCTGCATCTGATAATCTGCCCCTTGTGTTTCTGTCACTTTTTAGTTCAACTACAGCTACAATCTGCAGGTTGGAAAGCCCTGCTCTAAAGTCTTACTGATTCCAGCTTGTCTTACTGAAAAAGTTACTATACTTACTTTAAATGCAATTAAAATATGATTTAGTACAAATGCAATGTCATTTCCTCTCATATGTACCCCTAGTTAATCTGTCCTGCACCTACCTCTCATCTAAAGCTGCAGTGGACAATCATTTAACTGTCACTTTCCAACGTTCACTTTGTAGTTCAAATATAGCTACAATCTGCAGTGGACAATCATTTAACTGTCACTTTCCAACGGTCGCTTTTTAACTCAACTATAGCTACAATCTGCAAGTTTGAAAGCCCTGCTCTAAAGTCTTACTGATTCCAGCTTGCCTTACTGAAAAAGTTACTATATACACTTAAAATGGGATTAAAATATGATTTAGTACAAATGCAATGTCATATCCTCTCATATGTACCCCTAGTAAATCTGTCCTGCACCTGCCTCTCATCTAAAGCTGCAGTGGACAATTATTTAACTGTCACTTTCCAACGGTCACTTTTATAGTTCAAATATAGCTACAATCTGCAGTGGACAATCATTTAACTGTCACTTTCCAACGGTCACTTTTTAGTTCAACTATAGCTACAATCTGCAAGTTTGAAAGCCCTGCTCTAAAGTCTTACTGATTCCAGCTTGCCTTACTGAAAAAGTTACTATATACACTTAAAATGGGATTAAAATATGATTTAGTACAAATGCAATGTCATTTCCTCTCATATGTACCCCTAGTAAATCTGTCCTGCACCTGCCTCTCATCTAAAGCTGCAGTGGACAATTATTTAACTGCCACTTTCCAACTGTCACTTTTTAGTTCAAATATAGCTACAATCTGCAGGTTTGAAAGCCCTGCTCTAAAGTGTTACTGATTCCAGCTTGTCTTACTGAAAAAGTTACTATATACACTTAAAATGGGATTAAAATATGATTTAGTACAAATGCAATGTAATTTCCTCTTATTTACCCCTAGTAAGTCTGTCCTGCACCTGCCTCTCATCTAAAGCTGCAGTGGACAATTATTTAACTGCCACTTTCCAACGGTCACTTTTTAGTTCAAATATAGCTACAATCTGCAGGTTTGAAAGCCCTGCTCTAAAGTCTTACTGATTCCAGCTTGTCTTACCGGAGAAGCTACCATACACAATTTAATAACACAATTAACATGATTTAGTACAAATACAATGTAAGGGGGCATAGTAGGTGTGATCAATTTTGCACATGGATGTCTGGGGTAGGTGTGTCTCTAGCATGGCTGCCCAACTGAAAGCCTTTAGCTGTTGTTGCAACACAATGTGACCCCAGTGTCCAAATCAGTTAATTGGGGATTACATTAAAGATGATTCTAGCACAAACCTAAAACCAAAGGGCACACCCCTAATCCATTAACGTTATGGTAAGATGCACCCCGCTGAGGTAAGGGAATTTGGTGGTGTCCTTACCTGGGAAAATGTCATTATGTTGAGCTGGCTGACTGATGGGAGATAAAATCCTATTCCATTACTGCCTTCTCTTGCTATTAGTCTGTTTCTCCCACAGCTGGTTCCAGGGCATGATGGGAAAGTGATTAGCCAATCAGTAAGGTGTCCTTAGACATATGGTGGATGAAGCTTCACAGTCAATACCAGGACTCTAGGAAAGAGAGCTTCACCAGTAAGGAAGTTGGGCTAAACCACTATCTGAAATAAGAAGGGGGGGGCAGTTAAGCTGTGAGTGCAGCAGTGTCAGAATCATTGCAAACATCATTCATGTTGTTGATGTCATTGCTCGCCTGATAGGTAGTTGTTATTACATGCTGATAGCTAATCCAACTCTGTGGAGAGCCCATATATGAACTGCTGGTAAAAATGTTGAGAGATTTACAGTGTAGTTACATGTCATAGGCAGTTCTGTCAAGTGGCACAGATTCAAAATGACGCCCATTTTGATCTGATTATGGGAATTGGGAAATCAGGTACCTGTTTATTTAGATCGATCAATAGTAAATTTAAGCTCAGCACCTTTGAAAACCCCATGGTACTTTGAGTAGTACAAGTAAAGGATCTATTAATGGAAATGCTCGGGACCTTGAGTTTTCCACTGATGGGAACTTTCTGTTATTTGACTGACCATATCTTAAGCCTGCTAAGAATCATTTAAACATGTAATTAACCCATTACCAATAATCTCAGTCATTGCATGTGCTCAATTTGTTTTATTTTCTTGTTTATGAAAAACAAAGGCCAAAGACCAAAATGGTCACTATTTAATACTGTGTATAGAAATATCAGACAAAAATACACGTTAGCCAACATATATGCAGCCAACAGCCCAAATCAGGACTTTTTTACTCACCCCACGCAGAAACTTGTGGAAACCCCATCCCTTAAAACTGATTTTGGGAGAAGAGTTCAACTCACTCCACTACCCAGACATTTAAAGGACAAGACCCCATACAAATCTCAATGGACAGATTACAGGAAACATATAACTCAACAATGATATAAGTCTACTGGATGCCTTGAGAGGGAAAGGCAATACACATACTGACACAGAAAGATCTCTTCCTTCATACACATGAGGCTAAAATTGAGGAAATACTAATTTCAGATCATGCACCAATACACATAGACTGTTCCCACCAGACTCTCACAATTCAGACAATGTGGCACCTTCACTAAGAAGGTGAGCTGAAAATCACAACACCCCCTGCTCATCCACAGGTTTGTAATTACAATATAAATATAATTATACGTCAAATGAAGCAAAAGCAGAACCTTTCAAACCCCTGGGATGTGCTCAGCCATAGATGTTGGATATATTGCGCCATAATGCTCTAACAGTTTAAAACGTAATCTTTATTATCAATTATGCTAATAAAAAAATGATCCATATGCTTTACCCTTAGACATACTCACTGACTTGTCACTGCCGGACATTGTTTTAAAATACATATATTTAAAAACCGCATAACGTGGATGGTTTTTGTGTTTCTTTTTTACTCACATCAGTAACTACATATATGCATGCTAACAATAGCTACATAGAAGTCCTATTTCCGTTTTTTTCCCTGAACAATACCTGCCTATCCACATAATGAACAAGTGGGAGTGTGCTGTCCATCACAGGACTATTGTGTTAAGACATCTAGTGGTCATTTGCGTAACTGCAGTTTAGCTCCTCTCATAAGGAACCATGAAGTGTCTTACACTTGTTAATAAAGTTTGTTAATAAAGTTTCACCCTCAGGCTGCAGGAGCCATCTTACCTCTCAGGAGTGTTCTAGGAAGTTCATCTGTCTTCCCTCCATACATATATGCTTGTAAGTCTGCATATTATTTGTTAGATTTATTGTGCATTGCATCACTGTATGTTCAATGTCAGTATTAGCTGTTCTTTCTCTGAAATGTGTTTATAAATGCCACATGCAATTGCATATTGTAATTTCAGTCTATTTGATTGTATTGCAGTTTTACAAAATAAACAACTCCACATGGAAGTATATTCAGTTTTACCTAAAGAACACAACCTCCTTCTGTCGAGTTATGTTCGCTAGCTGTCAGCTAATCGTTAGTAGGACAGCATAGTAAAAAAGCATACGTATACGTAACAGGCGAAGATAAAGAGCTGCATTTGAATTCATACATCATGAATCCAGATAAGAGTATGGACATCTCGCAACAAACTTATGAGACCAGGTCCCACGTGTCTGGCTCCAGATATTCAGGACACTCCAGCAGATCGTCTGCAAGCTCTGCAGGCCTCAGAGCAAGAGCAAAAGCTGAAGCAGCACGCGCAGCGCTCTCATATGTCGAAAAAGAAGCCGATATGATCAGACAGAAAGCGGAGTTAGAGGCTAATATGCATATACTGCAGATTCAAAAGGCAGCAGTATCAGCATCGGCAGAGGCTGCAGTATACGAGACTGCTTTCGGCTTGGAAGGAGATCAGCTCCACGATGTTCCAGAAGTAGCAATTCATGATCCAGTACAGAGAACTCAGGAATATGTACAGAAACACACTTTGGACCAAGTCAAAACAGAGTATCCTTCTATTGAACCCATCTCCAGCACAGTTCCACAGTTCCATAACTCAACATATAAGCAGCCTGTTCCAGATACATCTGAGGCGCCCCCTGCTGCTCATGATGATTCAAAAAATGTTCCAGCTTCAAAGGTGCGCGTTCAAGAAAACATGGACTATGCTAATCCTCAGTATCCATCAAGTGACCCGGGTTATCATACGCCCTCTGTGAGAAATGTCCCCTTAGGATCATCAGAGTCAAATGATCTAGCGAAATACCTAATTCGTCGAGAATTAGTAAGCACAGGCCTCTTAACATTTGACGATCGTCCAGAGAACTATTGGGCATGGAAGACATCATTCCAAGGTATCACCAGAGATCTCAACCTCACAGCCAGAGAAGAGCTAGATTTGCTGACAAAGTGGCTTGGGCCAGATTCATCTCGGCAGGCTCAAAGAATCAGGTCGGTGCACGTTCATAACCCTTCAGCTGGGGTTAGGATGGTGTGGCAGAGACTAGAAGACTGTTACGGCAGCCCTGAAGTAATTGAAAATGCCCTAATGAAAAAACTGGACGATTTCCCTAAAATGTCTAACAAAGACAATCTAAAGTTGAGAGAACTTGGCGACATATTGTTGGAGGTGAATGCAGCTAAAACAGAAGGCTACTTACCAGGACTGGCATACCTAGATACAACTCGTGGGGTTAAATCGATCATTGAAAAGCTTCCATATAGTCTGCAAGATAAGTGGATTTCTCAAGGTTCTAGGTACAAAGAAGTTAATCACGTTCCCTTCCCACCATTCAGTTTCTTCACCAACTTTATTGTCAACCAAGCAAAAATCAGAAACGACCGAAGCTTCATATTCTCAACGTACAGCAACCAGATGCCAGCACACACAGAGAAGACAGGAGCTAAGTATGGTAACAGACCTTCCGTGTCGGTCAGAAGGACAGAGGTGTTAGCCACGGATTCAGCTGTGCAGATTACTAACTCTGAAAAGAAATCTTTGGACCCAGATAGTCCATGCCCGATCCATAGAAAACCTCACCCACTGTCAAAGTGCCGTGGATTCAGGAGCAAGCATATCGACGAACGTAAAGCTTATTTGAAAGAAAATAATATCTGCTTTAAATGTTGTGCATCCACCAAACATTTTGCTAAAGACTGCAAGGCCAATATAAAATGTAGTGAGTGCAAAAGTGACCAGCATATCTCAGCACTGCACCCGGGCCCAGCTCCTTGGACATCAGAGACTATTGTAACCGTCAAAGAGCATGGCGGGGAGGACAATGAACCTATTTCATCCACAGTTGTATCCAAATGTACAGAGGTATGTGCAGAAGGGACAAGGCCCAGATCCTGCTCCAAGATTTGTTTAGTAACTGTATATCCCTCTAACAAACCTGACTGTTCTGTAAACATGTATGCAGTATTAGATGATCAAAGTAACCGTTCATTAGCTAAATCTGAATTCTTTACTGTGTTTAACATTAGTGGTGAAGCATTTTCCTACACTCTAAAAACGTGCTCAGGTACTATGGTGAAAACAGGGCGTAGGGTATCTAATTTTACTATTCAGTCTATAGACGGGAAATCACAGTTAGAACTTCCCACTCTCATCGAGTGTGACATGTTACCTGATGACAGGTCAGAAATACCAACACCTGAGATTACACAGCATTTTCCTCATTTGGAATCATTAGCAGACAAAATTCCTGCACTTGACCCTAATGCTCAAATACTCCTCTTGTTAGGAAGGGATATCCTGAGGGTTCACAAAGTACGTGAACAAGTCAATGGACCCCATAACGCCCCCTATGCACAGCGTTTAGATTTGGGTTGGGTCATAGTTGGAGAAGTATGTTTAGGAGGAACTCATCCATCAATGGGTGTGAACTCATTCAAGACAAATGTACTACCTAGTGGACGCACTTCGCTATTCAGCCCATGCTCTAGCTTTATGCAAATAAAAGAAAACTTTAATGCTTGCAAACGGCCTTTCAACCCCGCTCTATGCTATGTGAAAACGGCAACTCACAGCATGGACAGTTTAGACCATAATGTGTTTGTTACAACTCCAAATGATGAAAAACCTGCTACGTCAATTGAAGATAACATGTTCCTTGACATAGTTGAAAAAGAGATGTTTATCGATGAAACGAATCATTGGGTAGCACCCCTACCATTTCGTTCACCACGTCTTAGATTGCCAAACAATAGAGAGCAAGCTCAGAAGAGACTTCTTGCTTTGCAGCATTCATTCAGAAAAAAACCTGAAATGAAAGAGCATTTTGTTACTTTTATGCGAAAGATCTTTAGCCAGGACCAAGCAGAGCCCGCTCCACCGTTGCAACCAGATGAGGAAAGTTGGTACTTACCCATCTTCGGTGTCTATCACCCTCAAAAACCAGGGCAGATCAGAGTGGTTTTTGATTCAAGTTCTCAGTATCAAGGTATCTCACTGAATGACGTACTTCTTAGCGGACCTGATTTGAATAATACATTGTTGGGTGTACTCATGCGCTTCCGCAAAGAACAAGTTGCAGTGACTACTGATGTACAGCAAATGTTTTATTGTTTCATGGTTAGGGAAGACCACCGCAACTACCTGAGGTTCCTTTGGTACCAAGACAATGACCTTAGCCAGGAAATTTCAGAGTTCAGAATGAAAGTACATGTCTTTGGGAATAGTCCTTCTCCAGCCATAGCCACTTACGGACTCAGACAAATAGCGAAGCGTGGAGAAAGTGAATATGGCAAAGACGTAAAACAGTTTATCTTAAGAAATTTCTATGTAGATGACGGACTTATTTCTGTGCCTACTGAAGCTGAAGCAATCAGTCTCTTGCAGAGGGCCAGAGACATGCTGGCAGAATCAAATCTCAAACTGCACAAGGTAGCATCAAATAGAAGTGCGGTAATGGAAGCATTTCCTGCAGATGACAGGGCTAAAGAGTTAAAAGACCTTGTTCTAGGTGTTGATCCTTTGCCCCTTCAACGAAGTCTAGGAGTAAGTTGGAACCTACAGACTGACAGTTTCACCTTTCAAGTGTCCAGGGAAGTAAAGCCATTCACACGGAGAGGTATCTTGGCCACAGTGAATAGTCTTTATGATCCACTTGGTTTTGCGACTCCGATCACTGTACAAGGTAAAGCTTTAGTTAGAGAGCTTTCAGTAGATCAATGTGATTGGGATACCCCACTCTCTCCAGACAAAGAGACTCAATGGAGAACGTGGACAGAAGATTTGATTCATCTTGAAGGTTTCAGCATTCCCAGACCCTATGTGCCAGTGTTGTTTACAGCTACAAGGCGAAAGGAGGTATGTGTTTTTTCTGACGCTTCTACTATGGCAATAGCAGCTGTAGCATATCTCAAGGTTACAGACAGCGATGGTCAATGTCATGTTGGCTTTATTATGGGAAAATCCAAACTAGCTCCTAAACCAGCCCATACAGTGCCACGTTTAGAGCTATGTGCAGCAGTTTTGTCAGTTGAGTTAGCAGAACAAATTGTTGAAGAAATGGACTTTGAACCTGACGCAGTTGAATATTATACTGACAGTAAAATTGTACTAGGTTATATTCATAATACTTCCAGAAGATTTTATGTGTATGTTTCAAACAGAATCAATCGCATCAGAAAATCCACTAGTCCAGATCAGTGGCATTATGTTACCACTATTCAAAATCCAGCAGATCACGGGACTAGACCAATTCAAGCAACCCACTTTAAACATACTAACTGGTTTTCAGGTCCAGATTTCTTGTATTATTCAGTCACAAGTCATCAACCTGAAGCCAATACGTTTGACCTCGTAGAACCTGGTTCTGACAGTGAGATCAGACCCGAAGTGACAGCCTTAGCAACTGAGGTACATGAACGTCAGTTAGACTCACATAGATTTCTCAGATTTTCAAATTGGAAATCTCTTGTGAGAGGCATAACTAGACTTATTCACATCAGCAAGTCATTTTCTAGCAACACACAAAAAGATTCATGTAAGGGCTGGCATTGCTGTAGAAAGTTATGCCATCCCTTAGATTACTTGCAAGCAGAGACTGTCATTGTCAAATGTGTCCAACAAGAGGTGTTTTCAGAAGAGATTAAGTCTTTGTCAAGGACGAAGAAAGTCACAGATCAAAGCCTGATCAAATGTCTGAATCCTATAATTGACAAAGAGGGATTACTCAGAGTAGGAGGGCGTTTGTCTAATTCAGACATGGCCGAGAGTGAGAAACACCCCCTCATAATTCCAGCCAGCCATCATATAGCCACCCTCTTAGTCAAACATTACCATGAGAAGGTAGCACATCAAGGTCGTCATTTTACTGAGGGTGCATTATGTTCGGCAGGCCTATGGATCACAAGAGCTAGAAAACTAGTCTCCAGTATCGTTCATAAATGTGTTATCTGCAGGATGTTGAGAGGAAAGGTGCAGGAACAGAAAATGTCAGATCTCCCACCAGACAGGCACGTTGTAGCCCCTCCATTCTCACATGTTGGGCTTGATGTCTTCGGGCCTTGGAACGTGATGTATCGCTATACTAGAGGACATTCTGCTCAGAGCAAAAGATGGGCTGTAATGTTCACTTGTTTAAGTACCAGAGCAGTTCATTTGGAAGTGCTTGAATCCATGTCATCTTCAAGCTTTATTAATGCTTTAAGAAGATTTTTGTCTATCCGTGGACCAGTCAAGCAATTCCGATCAGATAATGGAACAAACTTTGTAGGAGCTTGCAAGGAACTGCAAATTAACTCAGAAGATCCTGAGATCCAAAATTACCTTTTTGAACAGAGATGCACTTGGACCTTCAATGCTCCTCACTCATCTCATATGGGAGGAGTGTGGGAGAGGATGATTGGCATAGCCAGACGTATTTTAGACTCGATGTTGGCACAAGGCAAAAATGTTAGACTGTCACATGAAGTGCTGATTACTTTGTTAGCTGAGGTTACGGCCATAATGAATGCTAGACCATTAGTTAACATTTCAATGGACCCTGAGAAACCTGAAGTTCTTACACCAGGAATGCTTTTGACTCAGAAAGCTTGTCCTATATCAGCACCACCTGGTGAGTTCACTTTGAAAGATCTTTACAAGTGTCAGTGGAAGCAAGTTCAGAACCTTGCTGATACTTTCTGGAAACGTTGGAAGCAAGAGTATTTGTCATCACTTCAAACAAGAAGGAAGTGGAAAGAGGAGAAACCAAATGTTCAAGAAGGACATGTTGTCTTGTTGAAAGACCCTCAAGCTAAACGCAATGAATGGCCAATGGGTCTTATTGTAAAAGCCATTCCCAGTGGTGATGGGAAAGTTCGCAAAGTGGAGGTTAAAGTCATTAACCACGGAGTTGCTAAAGTATATCTCCGACCTGTTTCAGATTTGATTGTCCTTTTTCATAGTAAAAAGTTATCGGATTGAATTTACAGTAATTCTTAGGTATATTATAGTGGCATATATTTACGCCAGGCGGGGAGTGTGCTGTCCATCACAGGACTATTGTGTTAAGACATCTAGTGGTCATTTGCGTAACTGCAGTTTAGCTCCTCTCATAAGGAACCATGAAGTGTCTTACACTTGTTAATAAAGTTTGTTAATAAAGTTTCACCCTCAGGCTGCAGGAGCCATCTTACCTCTCAGGAGTGTTCTAGGAAGTTCATCTGTCTTCCCTCCATACATATATGCTTGTAAGTCTGCATATTATTTGTTAGATTTATTGTGCATTGCATCACTGTATGTTCAATGTCAGTATTAGCTGTTCTTTCTCTGAAATGTGTTTATAAATGCCACATGCAATTGCATATTGTAATTTCAGTCTATTTGATTGTATTGCAGTTTTACAAAATAAACAACTCCACATGGAAGTATATTCAGTTTTACCTAAAGAACACAACCTCCTTCTGTCGAGTTATGTTCGCTAGCTGTCAGCTAATCGTTAGTAGGACAGCATAGGGAGTTAGGCACAACACCATCCACCTATGACTCCCTACATGTTTCTCCATTATCACGGCTTCATCAGGGGCATAAGTGGAACATATGGAAGGGGTGGGGGTGAGTAAACAAATACAAAAACAGAAGACTCCACATAAATATATATGCATACAACATGACACATTGCATACAGGAAATTCTACAGGAAACCAAACAATGACAAGTACATCACCTTTCTTGTATGGGCAGAGCCAATCAATTAATAATGGTGAATTTCCCCAAAATATTATACAAAATACAAAACCTGCCTGAATTGACATTGGAAAACTAAATCAAATTTTTAGTGAGTTCATCTGGAACAAGATGAAACCAAGAATTAGCCTATAAAAATGCAACAGTGGAACCTTAAAAGAGGGAGGTTCATTTCCCCAACATTAAACAATATAATATAGCAGCTGGACTGAGACACCTAAAAGAAAAAAATTCAACCCACACTTAGGCCTTTGTTATTCACTACGTTTGCACAGACAGCAACTTCCAGTGAGATAATATATAATCCACTACTGTACACAATGTGGCAAACATAGACGCTATTGAGAAAACTAAATAACCTGAATAGCTGCAACACTATCTACACTTGCTAAATAACCCAGATTTCACATGACCATTGACCAAAATGTGGAAAGATGAGGACTAATTTAATGCATAGGACTATGTGGTCCAGCACTTGATCAATTGTGCCCATGTCAGACTGACCAAGGGGACCAAATGCTGTTATTAATACTCACTGTAGTAAAAAAAAATCCATATTCCAGGTATGGGTCCGGGATACCCCACCAATCATTTAGGGGGTTATTTATTAAACTCCTGAATTTTAAGTGGGGAAAAAAAGCCCACAAAATTTTAGGTATTTATTGTATTTTGTATATTAAATAAAAATATACAAAAAATATACATTATACCCCGAGAATGGAAAAAAGTCTGAAAATCCTGGTATCTCAGATCTGCCGAGGTTGCATATAAGTCAATGGGAGAAGTCCCAAAGATACTGAGGCTCATTTATCAACACTGGGCAAATTTGCCCATGGGCAGTGACCGTTAGCAACCAATCAGCGAATAGCTTTTTAAAGCCAGCTGCAAGTAGAACAATGAAAGCAGCATTTTTTTCAAATTTGACCAGTGTTGATAAATAACCCCCACTGTATCTTGATCTGTGCTGGGTTTTGTGCAATAATCCAAAGATTTTGTTGTTTTCGGGTAAAAATCGGATTTTTTTAAAAGGTTTTTTCAGGTTTTATCCCGCAAAGAAAATTTTCGGGAAAGTATATTGATATATAAGGAGAAAAAAACCTGTGCGGATTTGGCCAGAGTAGTTTTCAGAAAATATTGAGATAAATTTGGACTTTGATAAATGGGCCTCCCTAAATAAGAACAAAACAGTTTGCAAGTTTTTTGAAACATGGGAAACCTCAATTGACATTATTCTGAAAGAATGAATGGCAAAAAAGTGAGAAAGGGGCGTGACCCCGAAACTTTGTACTTCGCAATAAACACGCAAGGCAGCTTGCTTGCATTGACCCTGTGTGCCTTGGGATTTTTTCGTTTGTCGCCAGCGTCCAAATTGACGGCTGTGTCTGGCGAATTTTCACTGCAATTTTGCAAATTTATTCGCTGGCGGCGAAACACCCAAATTTTCGCCTGCAGAATAAATTCACCCATCACTAGTACTTAGCCATGTTGGATACAGCAGAATATGTCCTACACATACCACCTACTTTGATATATCTATGAATATTGGGTATTAAACTTTTTAGTAGACCTCTGTTCATATTTAGTGCAGTTTAGTGACTTGCAGCAATTTTAACTGGTAATTTTCTTTAGAAAAGCAATGCTTCATAGTTTGGAGTAGAAAGAAATATTCACCCTAAGTTTCAGCAGAATGTGTAGTTTCAAAAATCAGTATTTGGTTTTCAAGGGTCCCTGTGCTTTTTTTTTTAAACGTAAGCCGTGAAATTAGTATATTGGAGGTTTATTTTGGGTCTCTACATGCCATGTACTTCTTCAGATAAGGAACTATGCAGTCTGGCATTTGGTAAGTTATTCTCCTCTCTCCCCAGCTTGGACACTTGTTGGGTAATTGTCATTTTTTGGCCAATATATTTGCTTCCGTGTGCTATTTTTGTAGTAGTTGAGGGAGTATGCAACTAAAAACTGTCTGGTGCTATGTCTAAGATACATTATTTTGCCTAATATATATGTGATTTTTTGTTATATAAAAATATTTATTTTAGTACCACCCTCTTTGATTCTTTTAGTGTGCAAGTTCTAACTGGAAATTTAAAATTTTTGCCATACTTTTGCTGCTAAGAATTAGTTGAAAGTCTGAGGTCTCCTCCATTCGAAATTCAAATAGTTAATATTACAAAAACGGAAGGATTGTTCCATTTGGTATTTAATTAGTACACAATGCACTTGTTGAAGAACAACTTCTCAGCCTTTGGCAGCTAAAAGGTATTGAAGGTTGTTACTCAACTGTAAAATAAAAGATATACCAGTACCCGCACATATGCTGATAACACATCTTTACAGCAGCAAAGCAAATTATAGCAAAATCACGGCTATCCACTACCTTACATTTTGGGAGAATTGAAAGCAAAAATAAACGCAACCTTTATAATGGAGAAACTAACTAATACTACACAATAAACAAAAACGATTTCATGTAGTATGGGACCCCTGGATTAAATACACTTTCCCTTATGGCTTTAATCAAACCACTTTGTCATTGTGATAATACCTGATCTTCTCTAACATGCATAGGGCAAACAGAAAACTGAAACCGAATACAGGTATGCTAGAATCCCAATTGCCATGTTGTACCAACTCAACTTTCACGGGCAACCTATCTGTTCATATACGGGAAGCTATGTTTTTTTGTTTGTTACGATTTGACTCCGTTAACTAATCTATCAACTCTCTGAAGCTAACTATAGCCGCAAGTTTGAAAGCCCTGCTCTAAAGTCTTACTGATTCCAGCTTGCCTTACTGAAAAAGTTACTATATACACTTAAAATGGGATTAAAATATGATTTAGTACAAATGCAATGTAATTTCCTCTCTTATTTACCCCTAGTAAATCTGTCTTGCACCTACCTCTCATCTAAAGCTGCAGTGGACAATCATTTAACTGTCACTTTCCAACGGTCACTTTGTAGTTCAAATACAGCTACAATCCGCAAGTTTGAAAGCCCTGCTCTAAAGTGTTACTCATTCCAGTTTGTCTTACTGAAAAAGTTACTATACTTGCTTTAAATGCAATTAAAATATGATTTAGTACAAATGCAATATCATTTCCTCTCTTATTTACCCTTAGTAAATCTGTCCTGCACCTACCTCTCATCTAAAGCTGCAGTGGACAATCATTTAACTGTCACTTTCCAACGGTCACTTTGCAGTTCAAATATAGCTACAATCTGCAGGTTTGAAAGTCCTGCTCTAAAGTCTTACTGATTCCAGCTTGTCTTACTGAAAAAGTTGCTATATATACTTAAAATGGGATTAAAATATGATTTAGTACAAATGCAATATAATTTCCTCTCTTATTTACCCCTAGTAAATCTGTCCTGCACCTACCTCTCATCTAAAGCTGCAGTGGACAATCATTTAACTGTCACTTTCCAACGGTCACTTTGCAGTTCAAATATAGCTACAATCTGCAGGTTTGAAAGCCCTGCTCTAAAGTCTTACTGATTCCAGCTTGCCTTACCGGAGAAGCTACCATACACAATTTAATAACACAATTAACATGATTTAGTACAAATACAATGTAAGGGGGCATAGTAGGTGTGATCAATTTTGCACATGGATGTCTGGGGTAGGTGTGTCTCTAGCATGGCTGCCCAACTGAAAGCCTTTAGCTGTTGTTGCAACACAATGTGATCCCAGTGTCCAAATCAGCAAATTGGGGATTACAGTAAAGATGATTCTGGCACAAACCTAACACCAAAGGGCACACCCCTAATCTATTAACTTTATGGTAAGACCCACCCACTTGAGGTAAAGGAATTTGGTGGTGTCCTTACCTGGGAAAACTTCATTATGTTGAGCTGGCAGACTGATTGGCTGTAGCTGATGGGAAATCCTATTTGCTGCACTGCTTACTCTTGCTAACAGTCAGTTTCTTCCAGAGTCAGTTCCAGGGCATGATGGGAAAGTGATTAGCCAATCAGTAAGGTGTCATTAGACATATGGCGGATGGAGCTTCACAGTCAATACCAGGACACTAGGAAAGAGAGCTGCACCAGTAAGGAAGTTGGGCTAAACCACTATCTGAAATGAGATGGGTGGCAGTTAAGCTGTGAGTGCAGAAGTGGCATAATCATTACAAACATCATTCATGTTGTTGTCATTGCTTGCCTGTACAGGTATGGGACCTGTTATCCAGAATGCTTGGGACCTGGGGCTTTCCAGACAATTCCTTAATTTGGATCTTTGTACCCTAAATTACTAAAAAATAATGTAAACATTAAATAATCCCAATAGCCTAGTTTTGCTTCCTATAAGGATGAATCACATCTTAGTTTGGATCAAGTACAAGGTACTGTTTAGTCTTACAGAGTTACAGTGTGTGTACTGGTACCGTGTTGGATAATTCATTTATGTGACGTGCTGTTCTAGCAGAAACTTATTGAGATATATTTGTGTATTTAGATAGCTGGTGGGGGGGGGCATACATGCTTTTAAGACAAGGAACCATGGTGTGATTTCTTACACCTAAATTAATTAAAATCTGTAGAATTTCTTTACTTGCAACTAATGAAACAAGTGGCAAGTTCTGTGAATTTTCTGTCTTGTGAACGACTGTGTATGTAGTGCGGCAGGAATTCTATTCCCTACACCCATTACACTGACATTCTAAGCACTGGTGCCATAAGTACAGGAAAATCAGATGAGTTCCCAAGGACTTGCTATCGGTATTGAATGAATCACAATACTACAGAAACATTTTTGTGAATGCTATTGATGGTGCCAGACTCACAACTATTTCTGTGGATTCAGCAGCAGACTTGAATAGTTGTGCTCTGATCGGTTGAAGAATTTACCTGATCAACCCTTTAGATAGAGCGCAGCCCATAAATAACAGCTGCTGGACTTTGCCTCTGCTCTCACCCTATCTCTTTGGCAATTATTTAATATTGATTGTCATGTAAACGATAAAGGGACATGAGCAGATGTGATGTGAGCAGATTCCACACTTGTTCCGCACCAGATAATATAGGGCCAGTTTCTAGGACTCTAGTACCTGCCGGGCCCTAGGCCTAATCTGCCTAATGGATAATCTAACCCTGTTGAATGCAAATTTGCATTTGTAATTGCACCTATCAAGACTATATCTAAAATTGTACATGTGTCTGCAAGCTCCTTTATACTTTAGCAGGTTTACATTTGAGGCTTGTTTTGCCAGGTGCAAAGTACAGGGATGCAAAGACTCCACGGAATTAACACTTGCCTGAATGTTGTGCCTACAAATGTACTTGATTTTAACTTATCACATTTTTGATCAATATATCTAAAGTTCTGTATACGGTAAGAATCAATCTTACTGAATGTGCGTTACTAAGGCATTACTTAGGGTAGTAGTGACACCTTGTGGTTGTAAGTATTTATGGTTTTTAGACTTAAAGAAAAATTGCATTTATAGAAAAGACAGTACTGATGCGTCATAAAATGATTTCCCCCACGCTCACCTTTAGCCACAATCACACCGCTCCCATGCCAACCCAGCCTCAATGGTGAACGGAGTACAATATAGCAGAACATGCCATCAGGCCCACTCCCCTATGCAGCCTCAGGGTCTGCTGTTTAGTAGTTACATCACTTGGCCCGCTATCAGACCTTTCATTTACTGTAACTATTGACTGCATACCTACAAAATGGCTAAACCCTCATTTCAATCCATTCGCTATAAATTTTATGTGTTTTATTTTATGTCTCTTGTAATTGTTGTATTTGTTCCCATGACTGTTCGTATAGGGCGGTGCAACTGGACCCCAATTCTACTTTGGAAAAGACAGTCCATCAACTTTTTGCCTGCCTTGCCTGAAGCAGAGACCTAGGTATTCCTGAAAGCTTGTGTTTTTAAATCTATTTAATTAGCAATAAAAGGTATGACTTGCTTTGTATTCTCTGGCTTTAATCTGTGGCTAACACTGTACAAAACTCTGCTACATAGTATATTCTAGTTCACCTGTCTAGTACAGGTGTAGTACTATTAAAACTTTATTGGGATGGCTGTAGGGGCCCACCTACACCTTAAATTGGCTCCAGAAAGTAAGCACATATAATAATTATATTCTGCCTTCCTGACTCCATATGGCAATGAGCATACTTCCTGGATCAATGATGTTTGGTATGTATTAATACCAGTGACATCTTACACCATACAGTTATTATCATCTAATTCTGGTCTGTTGTGTTATTAAGTGTTAATCCTTTAGTTATATCTGTATCCAAACAGATCATATATAACATAAGGAAAAGCACTATACACTAGGACAGGAGAGAAATTAGGACCTTCTTCCAGGTACAAAGTTAGATCCTGCTGTGAACAAATAGAAGGGATGGGCCAATTATATGGTTTTCATGGTTTTCATGGAGATCTAGTGAGTTAAACACCAGAGACAGGGGCTTGTGGAAAGGGCCAGGGCAATTAATAAAGATAGGTGCATGGAAAGGGCAGCATATGGGGTGTCAGCGATGATTGCCAAAGATAGGGGTTGATGGAAAATACCAGAAGTATTATCCAATGGAGAGAGACAGAAATTGAGTACTGGTGGCAAAGGGCTAATGTAAAGAGATAAAAGTAGGGGGCTGGTGGTGAGGGCCAGTAATGGTGAGTGTCAAAGTAAGGGGCTGATGGAGAAGGACAGAAATGGGGGGTGGTGGTGAGGACCAAAGAAAGGCCCAAAAGAAAGGGTCAGATGTAGCTCATCAGAAATGGAACAATGGTTCGGTCCAAAGGTAGGGGCTAATGGAATTGGTAGGCCTGGGTGATGGCAAAAGTTGGGGGCAAAAAAACCCTTAATATAGGGGTTAGTGGTGAGGGCCATAGACTGATGAAGAGACCAGCATTTAGGCCCAGAGATAGGGGGCCAAAGATAGGAGCAGATGGAGATGGCTAGAAATGACGGACCAGTGTTGAGGGCTATGGATAAGAGGCCAATGGAGGGGACAGAAATCGGCAGCCAGTGGTGAGGGTCAGAGATCCTCAGAAAACTACAATAGAGCTGAGGGATAGAAGACCAGGGGTGCTGGTAAGAACCTCACACTCAAAAGCTATTAACTGCTGACCTCCTTAGGAATGCTAAGAATGAGTCCAAACCATGGAGAGCTGTGTATGCCTTTGGGCTCAGTCCATTGTGTGGGTGCTGTGATTTGTTCTTCTTGATAAATAATTTCCAAGTACAAGGATATACTTGATTAAACGCGAAATCACCAGATTGCTTAGGGATTCACTTCAATAAAATTAGGCTATATGTTTCTATATATAATATTGGATATAGATTGAATAGAGAGTTTCCAGCCTAACCATGTGCAATAAAGATATTTAAAAGTTTTTATAAAGAACTCCTTGGCCAAACAAATCACTTTCTAAATATATTTTCAGGGGTCTGCCACTGTCCCTCAACTATTGCCCTCCATGTCATTAACAGAAACAACTGTTTCACATTATCATGTGATTATACTCCATATTGTGCAGGTTGAAGTTTCAAATTTGGGGGGTGTCACTCAGACAAGGACCTATGAATCCTCTTTACTTTCATAACTGGGTCTTTAATCAATGATCTGTTTTAAAACAAGATTTAACGTGAACACTTGTCATTTTATTTCATTTTCCCACACTGTTCATAGTTTTTGCCCCTAAAATTTTCATAATCATTGCATATACTGCAAAATATAGTGCCTACTGTTTTGTGCAAGTGATGCCCTAATACTGGTGCAGTTTTTGACACCACCTTGGAAAGTGTCCGTGACACTCACATGCTCAGTGGGCTCTGAGCAGCTGTTGAGAAGCTAAGCTTAGGGGTCGTTGCAAATTATCAAGCAGAAAATGAGGTTTGTCTGTAATATAAGCTGATGCTACAGGGCTGATTATTAAATTCTGACGCTAATTGCACTGGTTTCTGTGCTGCCATGTTGTAATTATCTGTATTAATTACTAATCCGCCTTATATTGTGACATTTATATTCTATGTGTACTGTATATTGTGAGTCAGTCCCTAAGCTCAGTAAGTGACAGCAGCATAGAGCATGTGCAGTGAATCAGCAGAAAAGAAGATGGGGAGCTACTGGGGCATCTTTGGAGACACAGATCTTTACTGCTAAAGTGCTATTGTTGCCTTGGGCTGGTACAGAAGCCCAAAACATAATCCCCTGAAGTAAAGGAGGCACATGAGGTGACGTGATGCTTCGTATGCGCATTCACTCGGGGGGGTTGGTTTGGAAGTCAGAAGGGGGCCACCGTTGGCTTCCAGGAGGGCCCTTCGTGTCGCAGCCCCAGTGGGCCCACAGTGCTCCAATCCAACACTGCACCTTTAACTTTTAGTATGTCATAGGATGGCTAATTCTCAATAACTTTTCAATTGGTCTTCATTATTTTTTTTAATAGTTTTTTTTTATCTGGAGAGCTGCTGAATAAAAAGCTAAATAACTAAAATAATCACTAATAATAATAATAAAATAATTAAAAAACTGAAAACCAATTGCAAATTGTCTCAGAATATCGCTCTCTATCATGCAAATTGGAGAGGCCTTCCTCTGGATCAACTAGCAGTTAGGCAGATTAAAAAAAAACTAAAAGGTTGAACTTGATGGACGTGTGTCTTTTTTCAACCTTACTTACTATGTTACTACTGTGTTACTAAAAGTTAACTCAAAGGTGAACAACCCCTTTACAGTTCATGATTGGCCAAACTGCACTTCAAATTGAAACTTAATGAATTATTAGCTAATTGCTTTGACCCTTTTAGTCCTGTGGTCAGCATTAATTACTGACTGGCACCAGGATCTTTTTTTATAAGTTGATAGATATTTGATGGATCTAAAGGGTTAATAATGACCCATTTCAACTTCATGGCTGTACAGATGTGCAGATCCTTTATGATGTATCAGATATCACTGTTCATTGTAGTTGAGGGTA
This sequence comes from Xenopus laevis, assembly GCF_017654675.1. NCBI lineage: Eukaryota > Metazoa > Chordata > Amphibia > Anura > Pipidae > Xenopus > Xenopus laevis. The sequence continues at coordinate 36,061,955 of NC_054382.1, read as the reverse complement.
ATAACATATGCAACAATTGCTTGAGGTCTAGTAACCCAGATCAATCAATTCAGTGTTTGCCTTTAAAGAGTAATTGCCTCCTGCTGATTGGTTTCTGTGGTTTCCTACAACTGAAAAAAAACCCATAACATCTTTTATTTCATTACCCCGCAGGTGCCCTGTCTGTGCTGCTCTGTTCAAACTGTATAAATCACTCTCCTACTATTTTTGTTTTGCTTTGACATTTTTTTGAGCTGAAACATAAAAGTAAAACTGTATTTTGTAGAGAGAAAAAAAACAAAAGAAAAATACAAAAAGCTTTTTATTACTGATGTTCGTTAAAGTGATTTTAAACCCACACGTAAGACAGACTCATTGTGCCCACATTGCTGAAAAACTTAAAGGCCTTGTAAACTCAGCTGTATTGGTGTCCCACAGCTCCCCCTAGTTTTCTATACATAGTTGTTGCCGAAAAGCATAATTCTAGATGCAAAAAAATCACCTATAAGAATTCTACTGATCAGAAAACTTCATGCAAATGAACTGACAAATAAGAATGCTGAATCCCAGTACCATGTCAGGCATCTTGCTCTTATCTTACATTATCTCTTACGTAGAGGTAATTTTTGTCTTCATTATATTACACTGGAATCAAACATGGGGATAAAGGACAGACTTATTCAGTGCTGGGAAACTTTCAATCTGGCTCCATGTTCTTTGTTCCTGCAACTGGAGTTGAAACAGGTCATCTGGGATTCTCATTGGAAGATTTTTTTTTTTTTGCATTTTGGAGGAGATTTGGGGAAACGTTTTGGAAAAGTTTTATATATGTTGCTTTAAGAATACAACCCTGGTGTTGCCGGACTACAGCTCTCAGCGTACTTCAACCTTCATTATATGTTACATTATTATGAGATTTGTAGTCCAACAAGAACCGAGTAACGTTTGGCTGAGAAGTAAAGTGCAGCAGGGTTTACTACCCCTTTAAAACCCCCACATGCCTGGGTCTGCTAGCTACTGTCATGGACTGGGTGCATCATGGGTGTGGGGTGCAAGGCCATGCATTTTGCATTGTAGGAGGAATTCTGTGGGTGGAATCCCTGCCCCTCTGTAAAAGACACAAATTCACAAAAGTCCACTGTAGTTATCAGCAGTTTGAAAAAGTTCCCTTGATTAATGTTACATAGTTAAATTAGGTTGAAAAAAGACAAAGTCCCCTCCAAATGAAAACCCAGCATCCACACACACACCCCTCCCTACTTTTAATTAAATTCTATATACCCATACCTATACTAACTATAGAGTTTAGTATCACAATAGCCTTTGATATTATGTCTGTCCAAAAAATCATCCAAGCCATTCTTAAAGGCATTAACTGAATCAGCCATCACAACATCACCCGGCAGTGCATTCCACAACCTCACTGTCCTGACTGTGAAGAACCCCCTACGTTGCTTCAAATGAAAGTTCTTTTCTTCTAGTCTAAAGGGGTGGCCTCTGGTACGGTGATCCACTTTATGGGTAAAAAGGTCCCCTGCCATTTGTCTATAATGTCCTCTAATGTACTTGTAAAGTGTAATCATGTCCCCTCGCAAGCGCCTTTTTTCCAGAGAAAACAACCCCAACCTTGACAGCCTACCATCATAATTTAAGTCTTCCATCCCTCTAACCAATGTAGTTGCACGTCTCTGCACTCTCTCCAGCTCAATATTGGTGCACCTCTGTAGATTATTTTCACAATTTTGTGGTAACGCTAATAAGATTTGTACTGTATATCATTTGACTGTTACTTTTCATTTTACAGGACAAGATACAGTACATAAGGAACACAAAGAAGAAGTCATTGTGCCCTGGGAATGTTGCTGGCATGCAATGGTATCTTCCTTTTTCTGGTTCCAGTTGCATCTACAGGACATACAGTCTGACACCAGTGTGCAACAGGTGATTTCTGCTGCTTTTTTTCATTGTCATTAAAACACATTTTAAAGGGATCCCTAAACCTAATTCATGTTAATTTAGTGTGGCAATATAACACTGACACCGGGTATTTTTTTTCACTACTTTTCCACAAAAGTCACAAATTGCACCACAAGGTACTTGCACCCTTGCCAGGTCTATATGCAAACTGTGGTATGTAGCATATTCAATATCTGCTCTTAGCATCAGGTACACGAGGGTCATGTTACTGACATTCCGAGGGTCTCTGGTTACTATCACTACCACGAACATGCAGAGCTGATGCCAATTTAGTCCTGACTTTAACTGCAAATGCTTCTGGTTGGCAGTGACCACCATAGGGCCCAGGAGAGGAAGTCATTCATTAGATACGGAAACTGGCAACCACCCTTTGGATACTAACTCTGCCTGTTATCCTAAGGTTCGTTTTAGGCAGGTGGTTGCACAACCTTTGTTCCCTGCAGAAGCAAAGAGTTTTTTGTTCACCTTTAAGCCTGAGATTTGCCCTGGATTTTTTTAAATTGGTGGACCTATGCCTTGAAGGAGAAGGAAAGGCTAAAACTAAGTAAGCTTTATCAGAAAGGTCTATAGAAATACACCAGTAAACCCCCAAACAGAGAGTCCTCTGTTAAAAGAAACACAACATTTCTTTCCTTCTATTGTGTACACATGGGCTTCTGTATCAGACTTCCTTTTTTCAGCAGGGAGAGACTCAGGCAGGAAGTGATGTCACACCAAACTAATATGGCAGCTGCTATCCTAAACAGAGAGAGCTTCTAGAGCTGTTTAGACAGATATGGTAAAGCATTCTGCAGAATATATATAGTGTTATAGCTCGTACTTCGGTCTGGGGACCACTTGGATTTTTGTGGACCATTTTGTCAACTCTTGGCCTGCAAACCAGCAAATCTTTGTTTCCTAGATATACTATTCCTTATGAAGAAATGTTCTCTGTTTATAGTTGGTTACCATGTCTTTTGACTCAGAAGACTATCTCCATTTAGACCTTTCTAGATGTTGTAGCACTATCGTTCTTGGTCTGTACTTGCTCTCATTTCATTTCCTTTCAACAACCACAAGCTTGTGCCTGACTTCTACTTGGACTGTCAATGTCACTGAGGCCTAGCCATTAAATCTTGAATTTGTTTGCCAGTTTCAGCACAATAGAGGGAGGCAGAGCACAAAAAGCAGAACAGGCGCAGTCAGAGAGAAGAAATGTTGTGCAAATTGTTGGTCAGTAGTGATGGGCGAATCTGTTCCAAAAAAATCATCAATTTACCAGGAAATTGGCAAAATGGCGAAAAATTTGCATTTGAAGTCAATGGGCATCAAAATTATTTTTAGGCAAGCGACAATTTTTATACGTGCGACTATTTGGTCCAAATGAATTAAAGTCAATGAGTGTCCAAATAATTTTGAAGGAGGATTTTTTGACGGTGAATTGTCGCCGCAGTTACGCGAATATTCGCTTGCGGCAAAACGAGGAAATTCGCTGCAAATTTTTGTCTGGCAAATTTATTTGTCAATCACTATTGGTGAGGTAATTCTTTCAATCTATCCATTTTGCACAGTAATATTTCTGGAATGTCTTCGGTTTATGTGTTCACGTTACCCATATTCTTATTTGGGTTAAAATTTCTTGGGTTAAAGGTTCATTACACATTTTCTGCAGTGATTTTAGTGGCATGTCTGTGTAATTATAGCCAATGTGAGTGGCAAAGGGCCTAAAACATTGGCACCTTGCAATGTAGGAGATGGTGCTGAGGGATAAGTTGTCAGGGATGGGTGGGGGGCACCAAAGCATTTATAAAGTCCTGGCCCCAACTCTAGAAACAGAAAATCAATGAGAGCAGGGTAATAGGATGCAGAGAAACAAAACAATTCAGTTTCATATTTGATTACAGGGACTTCTGGTGACCAGAGCATCATAGCTGAAATGTAGATTTCGATATTTACTGGCAGCAGCACACCAACCTCAGATTTCATCTGATCTCATTTTTTGGAAGTGGTCTGGAGATGCAACTCCACCCACCTCATTGTTAATCTGATCCTGAGTGTAGTCTACAATCACCATGGATCAATATGCACATATTTCTGTCTGCAAGATTAGATGTGTCTCCCCTGCTCATATCCTGCAGCCATAATAACTGGTTTCTATTTCTGACTTTCCCCCACCATCAGGCCAAGGTTATCTGATGGAACTGCTTAATTCAATGGATTGGAGCATAAAGCAGACAGATTAACCGGATATGGTGCATATAGTTAATCCCCTAAATTACAGTAACACTTTAGGGAGAGCTGTACCTTGTACTATGCTAATATCACCATACATTTTATAAGGATTTACCTGTATTCACTGTAACCTGACAAGCTTTGCTAATGTCAAAACTAAATGTCAGGCTGATAAGCGCTATAAAGTTGTAACCTTTGTAAGTATAATATAATATCACTGAGACACTGTCTGCAAAATGGTATTATGGCTCTGTATTTGTGCTAACATAGCTATGATTCACTTGCTGCTTGCAATGCTGAAGCACAAGATACAGTCATCTTACCATACTAGCAGTAATACTACAGGTGGGAGAAATACACAAAAACGCAGGCATATCACGTTGGATGCAACGGAAATAAGGTAAGATATGGAAATGTCGGATGAAGTTGCAGCGTTGATCCGACGCGACATGACTGTCGGATGCAGATGCAGCGTCTGCACCCAACAGTCGTGTCGGATCAACGCTGCAACGCCATTCGACAATGCTACTGCTTATCTTATTTCCGTAGCATCCAACGTGACGCCTACGTTTTTGCGCAGTGCGTCGGATAGTGCCGAAATCGCCCGTGGAGTCCTACCCTTACTGGGACACCAATTTGTTCTTCTTGTTGTATCTACTTGTTTGTTAACCAGCTTCTATGATTGTTATTTATTATTCGGACTTACATTGTGAATATCAGAATATTCATACCACATTCATTTCTGTGAATTTTAAATGCAGGTGATTGGTGAGTGTTGTTTTTGATGCAGAATGTCTTCGCTAGAATAACATAAGCATTTCACCAGTCCTCGAGTTCATCAGTTAAGGAGGTAATTAACCTTCATGAAACACATTGTTGTCAAATAGTAATCCACTAATAACTGTAGTCTTTTTATTTCTTATTTCTGTTTTTCTAAAATGTTTTGTATTAAAAATGTATTTATTTTGCACCCCCCCACTGACATTTTAAAGAATAACAATAGCTTATGTATCTTTTCCCCAAATGTAATAAAAGGCACTAAGTTTGCCCAGGGGCAGTAGCGCATAGCAACCAGTAAGTTGTTTGCTTTTAAACAGGTGAGCAGTAAATGCTACCTGCTGATTGGCTGCTAGGGGTTACTGCTCCTGGGCAAATTTAGTGCCTTTTATTACATTTGAGGGATAGTGTAAAAGATTCAAAAACTGGGCCTAATAAAAAAAAAACATTTAAAGTGGAAGTAAAGGTGAAAGTGGAAGTAAAGGTTTCTAGTAAGTTTTTGGATTCTGTTAGCATTCCTTCAAATGTGCAAATCTGCAATAAACACTTGGTGCTCAAAGGAGAAACAAACCCTTAATAAATAAAAAAAAAACCCTACCCTACATAGACCCTCCCCCCCCCTCGGGCAAATTCCCCAAACTTTACTTACCCCTCTGCAGATTCTGTCCAGTGGAGTTCACGGATGCCATCTTCAGCTGCTTAGGTAATCTTCGGAATGAGAACGACGCTTCAGCAATTTTCGTGAGTTTCAGCACATGCGCAGTTGTCGCGAGACAGAAAATTGCTCCAACTGCACATGCGCCGCTTCGCTGGTCTCATTCGGAAGAGAAGAAGATGGCTGCCTTGAACTCTGCTGGACAGAATCCACATTATCCTATGTACTTGTCTTTAATTTGAACCTGTTGCATAGATAAGATGACATGGCCACACTGCATTTCAAGATGATGTTGGGACTGCCCCACATCTTGCAGGGGGAATGGAGGCTATGGCAATTCAACCCATTTTGTACCTTCAGTTAAGTTGGTTCAAGATAGTTCCCCAGAAATAAAGACTTCTTTTCAATTATTTTCTATTTGTGACCATTCCTCTAATATTGAAGTTTAAAATGTCATTGTTCAATTATGCCTTTCTGAAACAGCTCTCAGAGGGGAGTCACCAATTATATAAACTGTTCTAAATTGAAATATTTAATTGATACATTACTTATCTTTAACCCTACTGAGCACAATCCTTGAGTTTCACAGTGGGCAAAGACACAGAACTTTGTCACCAGTGATTAGTCTCGGCTACAGGGGGTGATGTTCTTGTTGCCTCTCCACCAGTTAACATAAAAATCACCACTGGAGAAGCATAAGTTCCAATGTATTTCCTCCAGCTCTAATTGGCTGATTCCAGCATGAACCAACAATCCGCAATGCAAATTGGATTGTTTATACTATGCTATATTATATATTTGCAGCTTTCTGTTTCTAATCAGCTATTAACATAAGCAGCTGTGTTCTACACTACTAGCTGATCAGGTCCTCCAAGTTCTTTAAGCTACTTTCTGTACCTATATACTTGTAACCAGACACAGATAAAGTCATCATGTAAGGACCTTGTTAATAACCAATGGCTGTGTGGTCCCATAGACCACCAATGTTAATATTAGTAAGGCATCTGCATAATCATATACTGTACTTAGTGGTCTCCCACTTAATTTTGTTATATAATTAACAACCCTTGGCATCCAAATATTATAATATAATGCTGTTTTGGTTCAGAGATATTTCATATGGCTTAGTTCCTAAAACAGGGCAAAAAGGATTAAATGGGAAGGAAAGGTTAAAACTAAGTAAGCCTTAGCAGAAAGGTTCACCTAAATATACTAGTAAACCCTCAAAGTAATACTGCTCTGAATCCTCTATCAAAAGAAACACATCATTTCTTTCCTTCTATTGTGTACACATGGGCTTCTGTATCAGACTTCCTGCCTTCAGCTTAAACCTCCAGGGCTAGTGCTTGAGCATGCTCAGTTTGCGCCTCTTCCCCCCCCCTTCTGTGCTGTAATCTGAGCCCAGAGCTATAAGTGAGCAGGAAGTGATGTCACACCAAGCTAATATGGCAGCCGCTATCCTAAACAAACAGAGAGCTTCTACAGTTTTTTACTCAGGTGTGGTAAAACATTCTACAGAATAAATATAGCATTCTAGCTTGCACTATTGTGGCTAATCTATTGGCAATAAAATGCCTCCATAGCTTTCTTTCTCCTTTAATTAATGTTATGTTCAAATGGTTTCAAAGACCTTTACACTTCATTCATAGACCCCAAGAAAGAGAGAGATAGAGAAACTCTTATTGAATGTATTTGAATATGATCACAGTTACATTTTAAATAATGTAGAGAGGAATTTTCTTGGTGTAATATAAGATGATGCTGACTGCACTTCTATTTATACACCATGGAAGCCTTTATACCTATACACTAAACTATATGGTATGTTCAGGTCTGAAACGAATTTGCGTCTTTTGAATACTTCTTTTTATAGTGAATCCTAATTTGTTCTTGTCAGTATCAATAACTGATTGTTTTTCTTTGTGTCTTTAGCTTTGCTCAGTTAGACAGTTACAATAGAACCTTCTTACTCTGGCTGCTTAAACATTTATCACTTAGTTTGTGCTCATTCAACCGAAGCAGCTCAAGATGATTGTAATTTGATATTAACAGTGTTTACAAGAGTTGCCCAGTGATTAAATGTGAATTAATGCCACAGTGAGATGCACATTTCTGCCAATCCTATATGTAGAAATTAAAAATATCTACCAATAGTGGATTAGGGTGGAATTTATTTATATAGCAGCAGCAAGTTACTCAGTGTTTTACATTAATTCATAACAAACAGGGGTCTTACATTAATTTAAAACACAAGGGTAACATAGAAAATATGGGATCAGAAGAGCTTACAACATATTAATGCATTACAAACAGAATACCCCCTGCCCTCTTTATAATGAGCTGTTCTTTTGTCTGATAGCCTAACAGGTTGCAGCTAGGGAAATGGATGGGGTTGTTTATACAGAGGGCTTCTCAGTGCACACATACATAGATAGATGTATGGGTTTCACCAAGAAAAAGGGTAAATTAGAAATGGAGAAAAATGGAGTGGAAGAAGTAAGTCCATAGGCAAAGCAATCAGGCAGTAAAAATCCATATTCTAGTGCCTCCTAATCTCTTGATTCCCAATATATTCCCTGCATATGTGTATGTGTGTGACAGCTAGATACCCTGTGATATCCAACTGTTCAAGGAGGGACTCAATCTGTTCACTGAGCACTGATTAGGCATTTCTAACTTTCCACTTAACTGATCTGTAACATGGCATGGGAGCTTCATTGTAGGTTAATGGTCTAACAAGCCGCTACAAATACAAAGGAGACTGGTAACTCGTCCCTGTTTTAACTCTTTTGATGCACACGCACGCTTTTTGTTTCTGATCTGCAGCAGATTCCCAGGTTGCATGGCAGTTTTGTATAAGCAGGAGCATGCACATTGACCCATGGTCCTTCTCGTAGTTGGGGAGAGGCAAGAACTGTACAATGGGACTATAATGTAAAAACTGCCTTAATTTACCCTCCTCTTTTTTGAAATAGTGCTAATGGGGTGAATATTAATGCTGGCTTTTGTTTGAGTAGCCAAAAGTAAGTTAAATCTTAATTGGATTTATACTGTATAAAAGTTCCTCCTGAAAAATTTCCCATGATCTTTTGTTTTCTCAAATCACTTGCCTTTTCATACACAGCACTGACCACAGACTTGGTGAGTTTGGTATTGTTGCATTGTGATAAAAAAATAAACCTTCCTGCTCAGTAAACAGCAATGGAGTGACAATGAATTAACTGTTGCATTATTTGTATGTATATACAGAAACTCAGACAATGGAGGACCAAACTGACTCCATTTATCCCTGAGTTTTAGAGGCTGATGCCACCTAAGGGTGAAAACACCCGGAGCTACTAGTAGCAGCTGCTTGTTGTGGCTACAAAATGCCAAATACCCTGCCATAGACAACAATTGCCTCTGCTAAACACATGTAGGGGGTTATTTATTAAAGGTGAACTAAAGCTTAACTAGAGAAGTAACTAGAAATGCTGTACATTATGTTTTTTGCTTCAGTACCAGCCCAAGGCAACCACAGCCCTTTAGCAGTAAAGATCTGTGTCTCCAAAGATGCCCCAGTAGCTCCCCATCTTCTTTTCTGCTGATTCACTGCACATGCTCTGTGCTGCTGTCACTTACTGAGTTCAGGGACCCACTCACAATATACAGTACACATAGAATAGAAATGTGACAATATAAGGCTGATTAGTAATAAATACTGATAATTACTACATGGCAGCACAGAAACCAGTGCAATTAGCGTCAGATTTTAATAATCAGCCCTGTAGCATCAGCTTATATTACAGACAACCCTCATTTTTGCTGGATATTTTGTGAAGACCCCTAAGCTTAGCTTCTCAACAGCTGCTCAGAGCCTACTGAGAATGTGAATGTCGCAGACACTTTCCAAGATGGTGACCCCCTGTGACAAGTTTGAAGTCCTGTATCATTGCTGCTATTGACAAGATGAAACTTTAGGCTGGTGAAATAAGTTCAATATATGAAATATGGCATTTTTAGCCACATACATTTTTAAGGTTTAGTTCTCCTTTAAAGTCCAAATGCCAAAACCCTCAAAATAAAACATTTGTTTTTTTACTATAAAATCCAATTTCTTTTGTGGAAAACAAAAAAATCGAATTTATTATACCCCAAGGATGGAAAAATTCTGAATCCGAAAATCCAGCATCTCAGAACTGCCTAGGTTACATATAAGTCAATGGGAGAAGTCCTGATATCTTGATCTGCGCTGGGTTTTGTGCAATAATCCAAAGGTTTTGAGTTTTGGTGAAAAATTCATACGGTTCATTTTTTTCCTACACAGTAAATTTTCAGGAAAATGTATTGATAAATAAGGGGGAAACACCTGTGCGGATTTGCCAATTACCACTATTGTCAATTTTGTAGCAGTGACAAGTAGCTGTAACTGGAAGCTCAATGTGTTTAGGAAGCAACATTAATCCCACCGCCTTCCCCCACATTTTCCCTCCTCAAACGTACCTTTTTTTGCTTTGGAGCAGGTCTAGACATGGCTACATTTGCACCCTGTCCACTAGAAGAACTTTCCAAGAGGCAGTGTCGGCAGCTTATAGGCCTATGTGTGCGACCCTACAAGGATAGCTGAACAAAAATCTTAAATATTAATCATAGCATTCAACATGGGTTCAATATCACATTGAACCACTGAGGTCCATCTTGAACTTTACATTTGTAAAATGACAAATTTAAATGGACACTATATTTCTTGTACCCTTTACCCTAAAAAAATTTTTTACTAAACATTTTGCTGTTGCCTGGCATGAGTCAATTCATGGAAAAAGGGGTTACGTCTGAAACGTTGCATCCGCAATAAACGAGCAAGGGTTTTCCTGCTAGCATTACCCATGATGTGCCAGTGTTCCTTTCTATTATAAGTGAATTCATGACCTTTCCTTCTCTTACTGACCATGACTCCTGTTGTAGGGTTAATGTCCCTGGGAAACCAGTAATTATACCTGGGTTGTGTGTAATGCTGTAGATCTGGTTTCTTTACCAAATTCAAAAAATGCTCATTCTAACATACTCAATAAATTCCAATCTATTTGGACTAAAACAAATAAGGCAAGGTGGGGGCAGAACAGAATTATTGGGAATCAACATAAGTGGTCTACAAATGAAATTAACATTTTATACATTATATTGCTGCACATGATTATCTGAGTTACATGAGACATTTAGTTGGTGTGCAGAAATAAAGAGAAATCCTTTAGCGAATGATCTAATTTGTGGTCTTGAATCTTGAATTTCATCCTAAAAACAGCAAAGCAACTATGTTTAGGGATACGTTTACAATAATATTCAGCTTGAGGGCAATAAGGCCTTAATATGGCTCTGAACCCCCGGGGCTATTTTGTCTCAATGATTGACAGTATCAATGACATTCTCATGACCCCTTAAATCTCTGTTAGCCTCAGTCTTAAAGCAAGACCAAATGAATTTTCTTTCCATATATATATATATATATATATATATATATATATATATATATATTCCGTTCGTGGAGCGCACACCATAAAGTAATTAATAACCTGGGTGCCAGCCTAAATGTAAATCATAGAGTCAATCCAGAAATGACGGCACTCTCAGGAAAAAATTCAAACAATCCAATAAGGTGAAACCATAAGGTTTATTGTGATCCTACGTTTCGGTTCCTTCTTGGAACCTTCGTCAGGGAAAGAAAACAGCTGACGAAAACCGAAACGTAGGATCACAATAAGCCTTATGGTTTCACATTTTTGGATTGTTTGAATTTTTTCCTGAGAGTGCCTGGATTGACTCTATATATATATATATATATATATATATATATATATATATATATATATATATATATATATATATATATATATATATATATATATATATATATATATATATATATATATATATATATATATATAAATAAATAAATGTGTCCTTTTTGTTGAAAGCAGAAAAAGTAACAAACCATTTTTCAACACTACAGCCTTAAAGGACAAGGAAAGTCTAAAATAGAATAAGGCTAGAAATGCTGTATTTTGTATACTAAACATAAACATGAACTTACTGCACCACAAAGCCTAATCAAACAAATAATTTATGCCTTCAAAGTTGGCCACAAGGGGCTGTCATCTTGTAACTTTGTTAAACATGTTTGCAAGACTAAGACTGTGCACATGCTCAGCATGGTCTGCGCTGCTTAGGGATCGTCATAAACAAAGCTGCTTGAGTTCTGCATGGCTGGTAAGTAAGGCGGTGGCTCCCCCTGCTGTTCATAAGTATGACTGTTTCCCTGCTCAGCAGTTAGGGGCTGTCTGACAATTCCTATCCACAGCAGTAAATGAAGGGGGAATTTCACTGCATACAGTCAGGTTTCTTATAAAAACGGTACACATTTTTTAATTAAAGTATATTGGAGATAGGTTTCTTTTTGATTAAAGAAAGTAAAAATGGGATTGTATTTTTTTGCCTTTCCTTGTCCTTTAACAAACATTGTAGAGTGATAAGTGGTTCAGGAATTTTTAATCTGAATACAGTGTCCATTAAAGGGATAATGTCACAATATCGGGGTTTTTTTCAGAATGTACCATTTAATAGTGCTGCTGCAGCAGACTTCTGCACTGAAATCATTTTCTCAAAAGAGCAAACAGATTTTTTTATATTCAATTTTGAAATCTGACATGGGGCTAGACATATTGTCGGTTTCCCATGTGCCACTAGTCTAACTTGTGCTCTGATAAACATCAGTCGCTCTTTACTACGGCACTGCAAGTTGTAGTGATATCACCCTCCTCCCATCTCCCCCAGCAGCCCATCAGCAGAACAATGGGAAGTTAGCCAGATAAAGCTCCCTGGTAGATATAAGAACAGCGCTCAATAGTAGAAATCCATGTCCCACTGAGACACCTTCAGTTACATTGAGTAGGAGAAAAAATAGTCTGACTGAAAGCAGTTCCATCCTGAAGTGCTGGCTCTTCTGAAAGCACATGACAAGGCAACATTATCTTGCTAATATTACAAATAAAAAGAAAATGCACTTGTTGGGTTAGGCATGACATCTTACACGGTGGAGGGAATTATTTGCAGTGTAATTTTGAAATAAACTACATCATAACAGAATCCCTTTAACTTTGTAACGCAACTAAGCTTATCTTTAATGTATTCATTATGTAGACTTCTGTAGCTTCACATTGTGCAACCAACCTTATCAATAAATGATCGACATGTATAAAATATGACAGATAAGTAAACACCATTATAATTTCATTTTAGTTTATAAAAATTGTGATAAGAATGGTTCAGCCATGAAGACTACAAGAGGAATATGGTATCTGGCATAATTATTCTGGAGAAACAATAAGTAAAGTGTAGCAATTTCTAATAAACAGGTACTTAAGATTTCTTATTTCAACAGCTGTGTTCTTGCAGTTTGATAGTGTATTGCTTCCATGGCCCATTAACAAACAAGCTGTTGTTGTTAAATTAATCTGCTGAATGCAAGTCTTGGCAGCTGGATTATCAAACAAGAGCAAAGGTTGGCACTATACCTGTGCTTTCAAACTGTCTGCTTTCTTTTTGCACAGCCAGTTCTATTCCTTATAATTCGACTGTAATTTATCTTCAGGGATGCCTAAGATCTTGGCGATATTGGTACAGGTTCACATGTAGTGTACTTTCTCATATTAATCTTGCTGGAATCTAGTTGCTATGAATAAATGGCACATCTGCTGTAACAACAACTGGTCTATAGATTGCTAGGTATGTATAGAATGATAAGGTTACTATATAAAAGATAATATTGTACTCACACACCCAAACACAACCTTTAAGCTTGTGAGCTCATTTGGGCAGGGCCCCCTTTACCCTTTGTATCAGTTATTGGCTGATTTGAGTTTAAACCTGTATGTTCAATGTATACACACATTTAGGGGCAGATTTATTAAGGTTCAAATGGTAAATTTGAATTTTCAAAACGCACAAACTTGAATTTAAAACCACCAACTTGAATTTGAATTAGAACATTAGATTTATCAAACCTCCACCCTGGAAACAGTTCTAATTTGATTATTCTCCACCTAAAACTTGCCGAATTCATGTAGAAGTCAATGGCAGAGGTCCCTTGAACTATTTAAAGATGTTAATAGTAGCGGTGAGCCAAATTTTTGCCAAGTTTTGCGTAAAAAATTACACCTCATAGACTCCAAAAGGAGAAAAAAATGTTCCATGTCATATTGTGTCCAAAAAAATAGAGGTTTTAGAGGAAAAGTCTATTTGAATTAGACATTTTTTCATAAATAACATACCATTCGAATTGTTTAAAAAATAACATTACTCTAAAATTTGACACGAATACTCATTATATTGTCCCTCACTTTTGGGGGGTTACAGTATTTATCAAGGTCCGAATTTATCTCAGTATTTCTAATATCCAAGCAACTCTGAATTCCCGAATGGACCTTATTTTTTAAGAAAAAAGCCCGAAAAAATAGGGTCAGGCAAAACACAGAAACTTCGGAGCTTTCACTAAAAACTTGTAATTGTTTGGAGTTTTACATATAAACTATGATTTTTTTCTGAGTTTTTTCCGCCGAAATTATTGGAAACGGTACGGACATCAGCGCAGACACTGGGACCTCCCCCATTGACTTATACAGGACCTTGAGAGCTTTTAGATGCCGAAAACTATGAATTGTAGTTCAGATATTCAAAAACTTGATAAATAACCCCTTGGTGTCTGTATGGTGCTTGTGCTATATACAGTACATACATGTTCACAGGAATGATGATATCATTACAATAGTTATCAATCATTTCAGTATGCAAAAGCAGCATCCATAATTAGGGGACCCAAGCCCATTTTTAATTAGGGGACCCACATTAAGCTGAAAAATCAGCTTTAGAAACAGTTATACAGCTCATTCTAATTACTATTATAGTAGGAAACAACACATCAATAAATAGAACCATGGGGCACCACACTCAACAGTATGGGAACCTATTTTTGAACTCGACCAATAGGTTAAAGATCCCTGTTTTACTCTTATAAAGAAATAATACAGCATATTATATTATCTCTCCCCTTACATATTAACACAAAACAAACACTTTGATAACATCCATCTGCTTATGAGTTGCATGATTGCCCCCAACCATGACTAATAGTTTTCTAAAGCAGGGTATGTGTATTTTATTTAAATTAAAGGGAAAAAAAAAGAAAACACAATTATAAGCAACTTTCCAATTTAAATTTATTAAAAATTGTTAGTGCTCCACATGTTGTCGCATACAAGAACTGAACTATAAAATAGTAACGAGATGGTATTATACCCCTTCCAAATTACAGCATATATATAAAAACTCTAATGGTATCTGCTGGCGTTGTACAAGAGAAACAGGCACTCTATACCATATATTTTGGAATTGTGACCTCCTGCGACCTTTCTGGACGGAGGTCTGCTTACTGGCTGGGCAAATCATGGGAGACACTGTGGCGGCAGATCCTTCGCAAATATTGCTCTTTCATAATACAGTACCTATGACGGTCTTTAACTCGGGTCTAGAGCCTCAACTGCTTAATGCCGCTAAACTATTGATACCACTACACTGGAAAACGACATATGTGCCTACCATTAAAGATTGGTTTAACAAAATTGCGGAAATTTGCAGATTCGAGGAAATGTCATCCCATACCCCTGATCGATTCGCGAAATTTTCTACTACCTGGATGAGATGGTTCCTATTTAAGGAAACGGATCTTTATAAAACCTACCTTTCCTGAGTTGTGGACTCAGTACCATCCCGCTGCACCCCCTCTCCTTTCTCCTTTCTCCCCCTCACCTTCACCTTCTTTCCTGCTTACACTTTTCCTGTTGTTTCGTTTACGTCTATCTCCTTCTGTTTTGGAGTATTAGGAGTCCTAGCTGTTCTGATATGAAACACTGTTGACTCGCACTGGTTAGTTTGTCATTTTGCAAACTCTTACCATCAGCAACCTTGTATGTGACAATGTAGATGTTTGCTCCACTGTTTAAGACATATGTAGCTTGGTGCTGTTAATGTGTTTACAGCTTTTGTATCACTGTTAATTTCCAATAAAGCTCTTTTGAAACTGAAAAAAAAAAAAAAGTGTTAGTGCTTTAAAGGACCAGTAACAACAACAACAACAAAAACCACAAAGACAAATGAAACTTTGAAATTGCTAAATCTTTATTAAGAAATAACTTACCGAAACTCCGCTTGCGCTCCTCTTCAGAAAAGGCAGCCGGGCGACAATCCATCATGCGGCCCTCAATGTCTCCCTGCCTTCCTTATAGGAGATAGCCAGGAAGGAGAAATCGAGTGCCGCACAATGGAACGTCGCCCTGTTGCCTTTTCTGAAGAGGAGCGCAAGCAGAGTTTTGGTAAGTTATTGAAACAAGAGAGAAAACAGAACTGCTAGTAAAGGTATGGGGTCTGTTATCCGGAAACCCATTGCTGTTTTAGCCTATGGGGGACCTCCTAGAACCTATTTGGAGTCAATTGGTGGACTTTGAAAAAAATTTTTGGGGGGAAAAACTTAAAATCAAATTTGTTTGAATGCGCTATTCCTTCGATTCGAATTCGGACATATTTAATTGAAAACGGACTTATTCAACCAAAAAAAAAACTTTGACTTAATTTCGGTTGGTCTTTTTGTATTGGAATTACGCAGTTTTTTCAATTCGAAATTCGACCCTTGATAAATATGCCCTTTAAAATACAGTAGGTGTAGGAGTCCTGATGGATTTAGTGGTTCCAGATTCCTAATCCAGAAGAATAATTCTTTAAATCTGTTCCCTCCTCATCACTTTGGTTGAATTGTCTCAACAATGTGGAATTTCAGTTGGTTTATCGTTTGAACAAACTGAGCTGTTGCTGCCTGTTCTTTTTTACCTGTATTAATTTATTAATTGAAGATCTGTGTCAAATTAGCAAATTATTAATTGGCAAATAAGCAACTTGGTGCTTTTCTAGCTGACTTTCTTGAGCATATGAGGGTCTCATCACAAGTGTCCTTATTTATGTTTGTATATAAATTAAAGGACAATTCAACCCCAAAATAAAAATGTGCCTAATAAAACATAATTCTAAGCTACTTCAGTGCTTTTATAGTTATTTGTACAAACAATGGCTATTGAAAGCAGCATTTGCTGAACTCCTGGTTGTTTCTTTTTAAAGGGGAACTATCGCGATAATGAAAATTTGATATAAGCTTCATCATACTGAAATAAGAAACTAAATACAATCAATTAAAAATTATGCATCGTTTCTGAAATAATCAAGTTTATCTTCACTGTTCCTCTCTTAGCAACTGCTAGCATCCTCTCTCTAATACATCTTCTGGGCAAAAGGAGCCCCCCAAAAAGATATATTGGATCATTCATCTGACACCCAACTGCTGAATGAAGACAGAATGAAGAGAAACAGATACTGAGAGAGGAATAGTGAAGATAAACTTTATTATTTCAGAAACAATGCAGAATTTTCATTTGTGCGAGAGTTCCCCTTTAAACAATGTTGCAAAACTCTTGGTTCCCCAGCAGCAAAGACATGTCTGTTAGTCAGCTGCATTGTCTGATATTGTTTCCTCAGTCTGAGCCATCAGGGCAGAAAACACAAAGGGACAAACACTGCTTTTAATAGCAATACATTTACAAATAACTTAAAAACCATATGTAATTTGTAATGAATGTAGATTGCAAAGTTGCTTAGAATTATGTCTTCTTTTATTAGGCAAAATAATATTTTTTGATTTGAAATTCCCTTTGTTTTATATTTCTGATTTCATTCACTTTCCCTATAAACAGAAATAACCTGTTATTCATTGGTTTAAGTATTAATCATTTTTTCCCATTTCTTTATCTAAGATAGTAACAGACTGTGTTTTTTTTTTGTTTCTATTTGAGTCATAAGACTTTTTTCTTAAACTCCCACATACACCACACCCACCAGACTTAACTATGTCATGTGCATCATATAACCTGATAGGTTATCTACTTGTATGCCACTGGCAGTTCTTTATAATAGTGCTGAAATAATACTGGTCATGCACTAATGGCAGCAATCCTTGACAAGATTAAAGGGGTAATACACCTAAGTTAACGTTTAGTATGTTATACAATTTCCCATTCATAGCAACTTTGCAATTGATTTTCATTCGTTTTTTTTGTTTTATAGTTTTTGAATTATTTGCCTTCCTCCTCTTCAATACAATTTGCTAGTTACTTTTTTATGTATAATTTATTAATTTTCCACAAAAAACGTATACATTCAGTACATAGTCCATCTCTTGCTTTTTAGTGTCAGTCCTTCTGATTCTCATTCAAACCAGGGTGTGGTTGCTAGAGTAAATAAGACCCTAGCAACTAGACAGCTGCTGGAATACCGTACTAGAGAGCCGCTGAATAAAAAGCTAAATAACTGAAAAACCATAAAATATTAAGACTAATTTCTATGGATGCACCGAATCCGCTATTTAGGATTCAGCCGAAAGATTCGGCCCAATACCGAACCAAATCCTAATTTGCATATGGGGGAAAGGAAAAAGTAGGGGAAAAACTTTTACATCCTTGTTTTGTGAAAAAGAGTCACGTGATTTCCCTTCCCGCCCCTTAATTTACATATGAAAATTTGGATTTGGATTTGGTTCAGCCAGGCACAAGGATTTAGCCGAATCCCAAACCAAATCCAGGATTCGCTACATCCCTACTAATTGCAAAGTTGTTAGGAATAGGGCATTCTATATCATACTAAAAGTTAATTTAAAAGTAAACTACCCCTTTAATAGGAGTATAGCGCCATTCCCAATAATCTTTTCACATGAAAACATAATATAATTTGCCTTTATACATGCAAACCTTCTACAGTTAATACAAAATATATATACATTTGTTGATTTGTTCATACCTTCCAACTGTCCTGTGTTTCTTGGGACAGTCCCGATTTTGACAGCTCAATCCCCAGATTGTTACTGAAATGTCCTGACTTCCTGCTTGTTCTCCTGCACTGAACAGCCAGAAAAAGTTACACCGTTTTTAACTTAATTGGCTTTTGGCAGAGAGCTCAAAAAACGTGACAGGCACACTTAGATACCTTTGTAACAATTTAAGATAACCAAAAACACTATTGTAACAATTTAAGATAAGCAGGTCTCTTGGGGAAACTTTAACTTGCCCTTCATTAGCAAAAGCTGCAGAAATTCATTTGAAACTTTCATAACCTGCCAAGACAGACAGACCAACAGAAATATAGAATTCCTTTTATAGGAGACCTAAAGCTTAACAAAGAAGTAGGGTAGAAATGCTGCACACTATGGTTTGTGGTTCTGTACCAGCCCAAGGCAACCAATGCCTTTAGGGCATTGCCCGTAGGGGTCAGGGGAGGGGTCGGTGGGGGTCGGCAGCAAGTTTGGACGCACTGGCTCGGCGGCCCAATGCAGGAGTGTCCGTGGCCCGGAGGTTGGGGACCCCTGACTTACACAATACAAATGTTTTGCCACTGGCAATTCACACTAACGTCAATGAAATAGTATTTTTGAAAGTTTTGTCACCCTCGCTGAAAGAGATTTAGCACAGGTGTAACAGAATGAGATTGGAGAGCCTGAGAATAAATATGATGATATGATATGAAATATGATATGATATGATGATGAATAGGTTCTTCTCATGTAGTGGGCAAATTATTATATACACTATGGGGCAGATTTATTAAGGGTCAAATTAAAAATTTTAATTTTTTTTTATGGTCAACAGTCAAATTGGAATTGTGAATTATCCAAACTCGTTTGGAATTTTAATTCAAATTTGATTTGAAATTCGCCACCTAAAATCTGGCAAGTTCATGTATAATTCAATGGGAGAGGTCCAGGGACCAATTTGGACATATTACTAGCCTTCCTGACATTTGAGGTTTTTTTCGTAGAAAAAACTCAAATCTAGTTTAATTGAATTAGATTCGAGTTTTCGAGTCAGTAAAATTTTGAGATATTGTTTTGTTTTTTTTATTAAATAACCCCCCAATCGAATTTAGAGTATAATCGAATTTAATAGAGTTTAAAAAAACTTACATAAATTAAAATTGGACCTTTAATAAATGTGCCTCTAAATATTCATAGACTGAATTATATCAATTATATAATACACAAAAGCCATGAATATCCTGTAAATTATATCCTTATAAACGGTGAGTTCGGATGTCATCAGTTATAAACAGTGAGTTCTGATGTAATTTTTGTCACATGACTCATTGAAATTTGTGTATTATAATAAATAAAGTACCCCCAGTTGTAAAATATGAGGATATTAGAAGTTACCTCGGAGTTCCATGACCTGTATAAAAACACTCGGCCTTCGGCCTCGTGTTTTTATATGGTCATGAAACTCCTCGGTGACTTATAATATCCTTATATTTTACAAGAGGGGGTACTTTATTCACTATATATCATATCAATATACAGTATACATATCATAAAAATGATCCCATAGGCCTCCAGATAGAAAGCCCCGCCCTAGATGAGTCTTTGGGCATCTTTGGCTCCCAGATGGGCACTGTGGAACAAAGTTTAAAATTCCCTGCTATAACTGACATATTTTCTAATCTTTCAGATAGATTTGGATAACCTAGGCGCTGATAACCCCGGTAATACATATCAATAGCTGCAGATCTGAAGAAGCCTGGAAAGAAGCCAATTTCATTATTCAATTTAAAATGGAAAGGGAATTTGTTTTGTTCCTGTTGAGATCACCTGGGATTCTGTTTGTAATTGTTCAGTATACAATAACAGGTAATAGTGCCAGTGCTGGGTCTAAGCCAAACACAAAGTTTTGACCTTGGCTAAGGCAAGAGGAAACTACATGGCATGAACATAGTTGTGGGGTTTTTTTTTAAAACCCCTTTTTACACAACCTCTTTTTTTTTTTAAAAGTATGTAGGGGAGGTCAGTGCCTGAAAAATCATTGATGACATTGGAGTTTGGTCAATATTTTAAAGCACACTTCTCAGTTGTATCTACTGTATCGGACAATTTCACTAACCTCCATAAATTCGCCAGGACAACGCTAATTCACTAAAATCCGAAGTTGCATCCAGGGCGCTGAACTCTGGCAAAGTTGCGCTAGCGTTACTGCTCCAAATGAACCGAAGTTGCGCTAGCGTTGGCTAATTTGCATACGGTGGGAAGTGGAAGTTGAATGGACGTATATGTTGCAGCAAATACATTACATTACACAAGCCGGGAAACCTTAAAACAGAAGGAAAGGCAAATTATAAATAAGCCTCTAATCAAAGGCTTGTGGCAAAGCAACTTATGTATCCTTTTAAAAGTTTTCTCCATGCTATGTAGTGTAAGAAGTAGCGCTGTTAGGCAGACTGCAGCCGTGGACTCGGGTGACGTCACGCTGTACACTGTTTGCTTGTGCCTTGATGCGCATTCAGTGTAATTTCCAGTTACTGCGCAAGTACTGTGGGCGCTTCCTTGCTCCTATTCATGATCATGCGCATGCTAATTTACATATGCGATCGTCATCATTGACCCTGAAGCTCACGCCCCCTGCCCAATCAGATTCTTAGGGTCTGGTTACTCAGGAGACACTCGATCTTTACCAGTTCATTACAGTTCTTGCTGCAAACAGTCTACAACAGGCGCATGCGGTGCGCTGCGAGGGGACATAAATTAATAATTAATAGGCTTCGGTAAGGCATGCAAGCTATTATTATTATATAGCTTTATTTGAATTTGAAAATACATACTGAAGGAAGGAGCGATCCTAGTTTTTTTTTTTTTTGCGCGTTCGTGTAATTCTTCAGTCTTCGTGCTGCCACTACTGATCTGAAGGCGCAGATTTCTAATGAGCGCTACGTCAGTAATGACCCGATTCCGGGGTCAATCGTATTTTTTTTTTTTTTTTGGTGCATGTGCAGTACCGAGATGGAGGTGAAGGTAATGTCCGTTACTGCCTGCCTGCCTAAATAAGCGCTGTGACCGACGAGATGGATTACAGACCATTACATTGGCCTGTGTGACTTACTAACTTAGTGATTGTAGAGGCCTTGGGGTGTACATTAATGGGAGATAAGTATTTAATTTTGCCTTTCCTTCTCCTTTAATAAAAGAAAATAGAGTTGTTATATTGCCCTACACATGAGCCCAGTGTATAGTTTATGTGCCATATGGCAGGAAATGTATGGGGGAGCCCGGGTACCCAAAAAAATTTTTACGGACTTTTGCAGCCTATCACCCTGAAAAAACGAAGACGCCAGCGTTTTTTGGAACTTAGAAAATTTTTCAACTAAAAATTGAAGAAGCCCTATACATTCCATTGTACTTCGCCTAGTCTGGCGGAACAGGTAGCGTTCAGTAAAATGCGCATTTTAAGATTAACTAAATAAATGTGTAGAAATGTTGTACATTATGTTTTGTCCTTCTATACAAGCCCAAGGCAACCACAGCCCTTTAGCAGTAAAGATCTGTGTCTCCAAAGATGCCCCAGTAGCTCCCCATCTTCTTTCCTGCTGATTCACTGCACATGCTCTGTGCTGCTGTCACTTACTGAGCTTAGGGACCAACTCACAATATACTGAATATATATATCATATAAATATCACAATATAGGGTTAAATATTAAATAATTTAGATTGTTGGTATATGTCAGCTCAGAAACCAGCACAATTAGCATAAGAATTTAATGATCAGCCCTGTAGCATTAGCTTATATAACAAACCACATTTTGCTTGATTCTTGATGGTTTGTAACTCGGGATGTGTTTTCATGTTTTGTATAAATTAAGTTAAACCCATCTACACATTTGAGCTTCTCAACAGCTTCCCAGAGCCCACTGAGTATATGCTTGTTGCAGATTTCAAAATGGGAATCTCCTGTGACAAATTTGAAGGCCTAGACCATTACTACTATGGAGATGCTGAATCTTTAGGGTAAGGAAACACCTGGCGATTCGGGGAGATTTAGTCGCCTGTTGACTAATCGCCTCTTGTTTGGGGCAACTAATCTCCCCAAACGGCTTCTGCCTGTCTTCCACATAATAAAAAATCTCCTGCAGCATGGCACACGCGGTGCTTCTTATTCCGAAGTTGCCCGAAGTTTCCTCGTGAGGCATGTGCCATGCTGTAGGCGATTTTTCATTATAGACGGTGGAAGACAGGGGAAAGCCATTTGGGGAGATTAGTCGCCCCCCCAAAGAAGAGGCAATTAGTTGCCAGGCGACTAAATCTCCCCGAATTGCCAAGTGTGGCCTTAACCTTAGGCTAGTTCAATTAGTTCATTATATTCAATATGACATTTCTAGCCATATTAATTTTTAGGGTTTAGTTCTCCTTTAAGGGTAAGGACACACTGGACGATTTGTCGCCAACGTTTTAAAAAAGTAAATCGCGGCGACAAGACGATCGTCTTTTTTGAACAGACGCTTCACAGCGACTATTGGCACAGAGCAATTTGTATCCCATTACTCTGTGCGGTACGTGCTCCACCCAAACCGGAAACGGTTTGTGCTTCCCGCTGTAACCTGGCGTTCGCATTGTAATTTGAATACAATTGCTGCTACTTATCTGTATGTGTGTGCGTGTCTAGGAGATTTCAGTGCTTTTCTAAGTACATGCTATTTCTGATAAATCGCTCGGAAAAGGGTCTCAGTGCGTTTTGGAGCTACAGGATTCACAAACGCGCTGTGGGCACAGGAGCTGGCGTCTTTCATTTGGTTTTGTTCAGAGACAAAACGAGTGATATGTCGCCGTGATTTGCTTTTTAAAAACGTTGGCGACAAATCGTCCAGTGTGTCCCTACCCTAAAAGTGCTCACTTAAGATTAAAATTAACAATACAATAACAGTCTAAGGATGAATGTTACGTTGTGAAATGCAAAGTTTTATTCTTATTTGTGTGAATTGTTTTTGTCTTTGCTACTTTTATTACATTTTCCCCCTAAAGTCTGGTAATCCAAATTACGGAAAGGCCTCTTATCTGGAAACCCCCAGAGCCCAAGCATTCCACATAACAGGTCTCATACCTGTAATTCTAATTACTTTTGGTTATTTCTTTTTATTCTACAATGATAAAACAGTAGGGCATAACAAAGCTGCATGGGTCCATATTAGTAGCAAAACAATCATATTGGGTATATTTAATGTGTTGTTTTTTAGTAGACATATGGCGATCCCAATACAGAAAAAAAACCCTTATCCAGAAAACCCTCAAGTCCTGATCATTCATATAATATAGTATAGAGTACATATAGAATATGGAGTATATTATTGATATCACTGTACAACAAAGAAAACTGAATGACATGAATGAATATATATATTAAAGAACTTGGGATTGAACAGGTAAATTAAAGGAAGCTCTGATTACAGGCATTTCTGTGATATCAGAGTCAACTTGTTTTGGCAAATAATACTGTAGGCTTATCCTTAAAGGGGAACTATCGCGAAAATGTAATATTAGCTTCAGCATACTGAAATAAGAAACTTTCTAAATACAATCAATTAAAAATTCTGTACTGTTTCTGAAATAATCAAGTTTATCTTCACTATTCCTCTCTCAGCATCTGTTTCTCTTCATTCTGTCTTCTTGCAGGAGTTGGGTGTCAGATATTCATTTATATCCAATATATCTTATAGAGGGCTCCTTTTGCCTAGAATATGTATTAGAGCTCACTCTATTAAAATCACCAGACATCATGGGGCCCATTTACTTAGCTCGAGTGAAGGAATAAAACTTTGAATTTCGAATGTTTTTTTTAGCTACTTCGACCATCAAATGGGCTACTTCGACTTCGAATCGAACGATTCGATCTATTCGAATCGAACTATTCGACCATTCGATAGTCGAAGTACTGTCTCTTTAAGAAAAAACTTCGACCCCCTAGTTCGCCATCTAAAAGCTAGCTTTTTTTGGTCGAACAAAAATCGTTCGATCGATGGATTAAAATCCTTCGAAACGTTCGATTTGAAGGATTTAATCGTTCGAACGATTTTTCCTTCGATCGAATGAATAGCGTTAAATCCTTCGACTTCAATATTCGAAGTTGAAGGATTTAACTTCGACAGTCGAATATCGAGGGTTAATTAACCCTCAATATTCAACCTTAAGTAAATTTGCCCCCATGTCTCTCTACATGCAGAATTTGTGCAAAAGGCAGTTATTTTGTTAGATTTAGTTTGTATCAGTTATTTGAGTGAGCTCTAATTCATCTGCTAGGAAAGGAAGCCACCCTTTATTATATATTGGATCTAACTGTCAATGAATATCTGACACCCAACGGCTGCATGAAGCGTGAATTAAGTGAAACAGATGCTGAGAGAGGGATAGTGAACATAAACTTTATTATTTCAGAAATGATGCAGAATTTTTAATTGATTGTATTTACAAAGTTTCCTCTTTCAGTATGCCGTAACTTTTATTACATTTTGGTGATAGTACACATTCTATTGCTAAGCTGTAGCATATGTGAATGAGCAATTGTGCAGCCAGCAATGACAGGGCTACTTAGGCAGTGCTTTTATTTTAATAGTGTTCAGTTACATTACAAGACACTGTTACACAGTTACAGAAGGCCGTTTTAATAGTGTGTATCAGCAAGAGCCATCACTTATCTCATTTAATGCTTTTTGGTACAATACCTCTTGTATTTTAATACAGTGAATAGGCAAACTAAAGGAATTAGAGCCCCCCCCCCCATATATATTATCGTCTGGCATGAAAATAATGGCTGGGATCAACAAAATGAAATAAGATCCATGTGACATTTGATTAGTTTGTTTTGCTCAGTGGTGGATCAGGCAGCCTTTCAGTATCAGCTTTCCCAAGCACAAGAGGAAAACACTAAGCTCTCCCTCCATTATCTTAAAAAATACTCGTTGGAGGAGGCGTGCCCGAACCCACTGCAAGAGAATGAAAGAACTCACAGCAATGTCACTTCTCTATACTGAGTGCACATTACCTCTTAAAATGATGGTCAGGCTCAACTAAATACTTTAGCTGGACTTAAAACACATTTTTGTACCCCTCCTGTAGGGAATATTGTTCCCCCTTCTGTAAAATATAAGGATTGTATTTGGGGTCCAGCAACAAGACCCCACAGGCTGAGTACTGTTCTACAGGGCAGGCAAGGTGAATTCTAATATATATCTAATTCTATATCTAATTCTAACAGATACATACATTGTATTTTCATATACTTCTCTAAGGAGTAAGATCTAAAATTAACTATTAATTGAACTACCGGTAACTGTTTATGAGGATATATATTTTATGGGTTATTCATGGCTCTTGTTTATTATTTAGGGAATACTGTATCATTAGAGAAGTTACTGAGCTGTCCTATGACCATAAAGAGCATCAGGCCATAGATCAAGTTATTACTCATTCAGATAACGGAGCAGTTTTATGTTGTAAGGTACAACTGCCAACAGAATGGTAGCACTATCAAAAGGGGTAAATTAACTCCTGCTGTTCTCCATGTAGAACACCGCTCTGTGCACCCAATTCTTTTACATGGGCCTACACAGGAATAATGGAGGTAAAGAATCTTCAAGTTGAATTATAACACTCACACGCAAATAACAGAAATAAAGGTAATTTGTTTGTACTTTGAATATTCATAGTAGATCATCAGCTACTCCCACCACTTGGTGTTTGTCCCTAGCAGAATCTCTTAGTCTGTCTCCAAGAAATTTCCAAGATACTGCCCAGGACCCTACCCTTTGGAGTCTCTACAGTCTGATGGATATCTGCTGGGAAACAATGCCACTCTACTTAACTGTGTGCCATGCCAGTTGCTACTCTATAATCATAAGAAACTAGCAAAATTGATTGCCCATAACAGCACCACTATGAATTAATGTCCAGGCAATAAAGATAAAGGGGGAGAAATATACTCACAGTTCACCCCAGTCCATTGGTGCATAAACATGTAACAGGAACCAAAAAATGGTGAGTTTTTCTCCAAAATAATAACCAAAAGTATGATTAAAAGTCAAACCATTTATTGGGACATTTGTTTGTGCCTGTTGGGGCACTTACTTTAGGATAATGAGCACACCCCTAAACACTCCTTTTAAAGAGGTATACACTGTTGTAATTGGTCACAACCCCTTTAAAAGGCATTTGCTCATTAGCCTATGAGTAAGTGCCCCAACAGGCACAAAATGTGTCAGGCCTTCACCTGTATGTCACAATAAATGGTTTGAACTTTGAATACTTTTGGTTATTATTTTGAAAAACTAACAATTTTTTGGTTCCTATTCTATAATTATAAGCCCTCAATCATGGGGTCCCAGCCTCAGACTTCCATTAAGGTCCAGCACCTTCCCTTACTGTCTTAGGCTTGTTATGAGACCTCCTAGCTCAGGTTCTCCAGCAGTATTAGGACTTCATCCATAGAGTAGATGTCAAAGAAGTTCTATTCCCTTTTATAGACAAAGGAACACCCATAACACCTACACAGGAACATGCCTTCCAACCGTTTTTCATGGTAAGTCTTTATATCCTCTTCAGAACAAAATGGCGAAATTCTATGGAAAAAGTGGTAAACTCTATTTGTCAAAGGGATTTATTGAACCTTAGTTAATTGGAATGTTAACTCCTTGCGCAAAGTCAAATGGATCCGCAAAACACACAGGGTTCCAACCTAGAGGATAAAAAAGTTTTTGATAGAAGTGTATGCGCTTCCTAAAAAAGGATTTTGCCGGATTTCACTCGCACATCAGCGCTGTTCCCCAGTGCAGTACGATCCGCGTTTAGTTCAATTGATGTGATATACCTGGTTTGTAAGTATAGGTTTTCATTTAATTTAACAAATATAAATAAACTAAAACATAGCAATGACCATGGCCGGATAGGGGATAGGCAGAATAGGCACATGACTAGGGTGCAACACTGGTGGGGGGGTACCCCTAGTCCTGTACTTCGAGTCCCCCCAGTACTGCCTGCTCTCCTCTGCTCCCTAATTGCCGTTAGAGTTGCTGAGGGTGTGGCCCTGGTAATGACATGGGTTCTTCTGCACAGGGAACTTTTTATTTCTGCATATTTTTGTGTAAGTTGGCATACTGGAGCAATATAGAATGTGCTCAACAAAATCTAATGAATCATCTCAACTGTACAGGTCTTTTGATGATTTGCCATAAAAGTGTGAATCATTTATTATTCTGGAAATCCAGGGCTGGCCCATTCAGATGTCTTTTTAAGATTCTAACTACTGTATAAACATTCAAACAATGACGCAGAATAAATAAGAGGCACTTTTAAGATGATTGTTAGCGCCAGACTGGCATAGAATTCTATTTCACCTGCATGGAGCCAACTGTGAACAGAATCTTGGAACAGTTTGGCTAAAACATTGCAGTTCTACAACTGACTATTTGTAAAATATCTTGGAATACTGTATTTCTTGATAATATACATCTAAATATTTAAATTCTTAGGGGCATATTTATCAAAATCGGAATTTTTGAGTATTTTAATAAAAAAAGTCCGACCAAACTAGAATCCATGATTGGACTTTATTTATTATTAAAAAAGCAAGAATTAATCGTATCAGGAACAAACACCAAAAAATCTAGTGAAAATCCAAATCATATGATTTTTTTCCTGAAAAGTCCAAATTTTTCATCTTTTTGCCTGAAAAGTCCAAATTGGATTTTTAGACTAATTCCAGCAAAGTAAACTTCCAAATAGGATAGGGACCTCTCCCATTAACTTACATACAACCTCAGTAGGACTGAGATGCTGGATTTTGGAGTATAATAAATCCTGAAAAATTTTAGTTTTTTTCCACTAAAAATTCAGATTTTATAGTAAAAAAAAAAAAAATCGAATATCTTTATATACACATACTGCGGTATTCTAATCTAGGCACAAACAAACAATATGGTGGAGTTTCCATTCCTACCCCTTATTTCCGGTAATGCAGTGGGGCTTACCTGGCTCATGTTAAAAGGCACCTATCACAGCCAAAATCAAACACATATTAACAATCTGACCCATACAACCTAAACATGTTTATTTAAACTACATATACAGTTTTGGGGGGGGGAAAAGCAGTTTTTAAAAAATCCCTTACTTTCCGTACTGACGGAGTCCATACCGTGACTATAACATGCAAATGAGTTCACAAGCATGCTCAGATTGTAGCACTGTCCTGAGTATTCTACCCAGAATGCCTAGCTTTAGTAAACTAGAAGTATCATGAGATTTCTCTTTCTTGTCCCCTGCTGGTGATGTCATTATGCAAATGAAGGGAACACACTAACTCCCAGACAGGTGGCAGCACTACTGAACAGCAGGTAAAGGTGGCCATATACGGGCAGATTAAAGCTGCTGAAATTGGTCCTTTAGGCTAGGGGCACACGGCGCGATTTCGCCGCGATTCTGCGCTGGGCGAGTTGTCGCTGCGTTTTTTAAGCCGAAATAGCTTTGCTAACTTTGGCGCTGGCGTCAATGCAAATCGCGGCGAAATCGCTGCGCTAATTCACACGCGGCGATTCTTTTTCTACTGTCGCCCGGAAACGCCCAGCGAGGCAACTTCGGACGACAATAGAAAACGAATCGCCGCGTGTGAATTAGCGCAGCGATTTCGCCGCGATTTGCATTGACGCCAGCGCCAAAGTTAGCAAAGCTATTTCGGCTTAAAAAACGCAGCGACAACTCGCTTAGCGCAGAATCGCGGCGAAATCGCGCCGTGTGCCCCTACCCTTAGACCGATTCGGCAGCTTATCTGCCCATGTGTGGGGGCTTCCGATGGGTCCAACCGATCGATATCAGGCCAAAAATCGGCCAGATATCGATCGGTCAAGTTTGATTTTTTGTACGAAACAGGACCACATAGACTAGTTGATGCGGTCCTGCGACCCGTCGGAGCCCATTTGTAGTATTGTAATTTGATATCGCCCAGCCGTTAGTGGGCATATCGGGTTAAGATCCGCTCGTTTGTTGACCTTGCCAAACGAGCGGATCTTATAGTGTATGGCCACCTTAACACAGAAGTTTGTCTGATATGAAAATAGATTAGAAGGGTTGCTAGGCAACCAATGACTTTCAACTGAGCAGGTGCGGGATTTCAGAGCTGCAGTTGGCTGGGAAGATATAAATAGGAGGAGCCAATGAAATCCAAGATGCCTTAACTAGAACTGCAGTGGAGATAGGGTAGATCTTGCAGTAGGTATAGTGAGCTGATGATTTACATCATACAAAAATTTTAAAAATCGGATTTCTTGAACTTTCACATAGTGTATTTACCGGTACTTAGTATATATCGATTTTAGTTATGATTGGTGCCCTTTAAGGACAGGTTTGGAGGCTTAATCATAAAAGAGAAAAAAAAAAACATCAGCACCATCTGTTCTGCAGACACTGGTGGGTGTCTCTTGGGGAAAGTAAGACAAATACAAGAGTCTTCTGCACTCCTCTTGGGGAAAGTAAGTCAATTCAGGTTTTTTTTCAAGTAACAGTTACAATAGGGATCTCTGTGACGTTGCAAGTAGTTTACTTAGTTTAAGGTCAGATTAAACATTACATATGTGGCTACTCTGTTTGCATGCTTAGTTAAAGTGTTCTTAGAATACACACAAGATATTGTAGCAATTGTAAAATGCACTTAAAACTCTTAATAGCAATTATTGAGGAATTGTTCGTGGTCCTTGAGACTGTTCTTGGGCCTTTTTTTCTCTTCTGTGATGCCACATCACTAAACACTTCATAGGGTCAGAAATTTAAATTAAACTGCATTCTTGTTTTCTGTCCATTCATTGTTTTGTTTGACATTTAGCTTTTGTTCTTCGGTTTACCAACCCAGTATCTTTAAAGGGGTTGTTCACATTTAATCTAACTTTTAGTATAGTGTAGAAAGCGATATTCTGAGATATTTTGCAATTGTTTTTCATTTTTGACTATTTCTGTCTTTTGAGTTATTTCACTTTTTATTCAGAAGCAGTTTCAGATATATGGTTGCTTGAGTCCAAATTACCCTAGCAACCAATGCACGGATTTGAACAAGAGGTTGGAATATGAATAGCAGTGGCGTAACTAGATATTACTGGGCCCCACAGCAAATTATTTTTCAGGCCCCCAAAATGTTTAGAGGTTGACTTGTTTCTCCAATATTTATTGAAATTGTATATGAATTAGGGCCTCGTGGGCCCCCTATACCTCCTGGGCCCCCCTGCAGCCGCAGGGTCTGCTTCCTCTATAGTTACGCCCCTGATGAATAGAAGAGGCCTGAATAGAATGGTGAGTAATAACAAATGGCAAAAACAATAATTGGTAGCCTTACATAGCATTTTCTTTGCAGTGACCCTCCATTTGAAAGGTGAAAGTCAGATGAAAAAATTGGATAATTTAAAAAAACTATTAAAAAAAATAAACAACAAAGACCAAATGAAGAGTTGAGAAAGTTGTGGTGGGAACTTAAAAAAGTAAAAATCTAGCCAAGCTTATACATGCCATTTAATTACAAAAATACTATCAGGTAAACTGACTCTGGTGCCAGTCAGGCTTGGGAATTGTCCAGGCCTGAGTCTGTGGCTAAGAGCTTACTGGCAAATTCTTATGACTGCTTTGTATTCTATAATGGACAAAAACTGGCATGGAGAAAAACATTACGTTTCAAATAGATGGTGCTTAGTCAGTCAGAACTTTTTCTCATTGTTCTATGATTAAAGCAATTTCCAAGCACAAAATAAAAGAGATCTGCTTCAGTGAGCTCTCTACCTAACAAACAAATGTGCAGTCATATTCTTGATTGGGTGGAGTTCTGACCCCCCAAAAAATCCTGGATCGACATTGAAATCATATGGAGAAATGATCAAGGTCCCAAAGTAGATTCACAAAACTCACCAATCACTGTAAGAGGCCCAGGTCCACCGCTCGAAGCCTTTAGTTAGGGGAGCGGATCAAAACTGTATTGATGTAGAACAGGAACGCAATGAGAAGTCTTCCCAACAGACACATATACTGTATAAGTTTATTGCATACAAATGGAGATTGCCTCTGTGTGTCCCCAATACACTTTTTTCATTTCATGCGTCTGTTGGGAAGACTTCTCTTTGAGTGCCTGCTGTACATTTAAATCACTTGCAAAATGTTATTACATTCCAGAAACGTTATTTAATTTACCGTATATACTCGTGTATAAGCCGACCCGTGTATAAGCCGAGGTACCTAATTTTACCTACAAAAACTGGGAAAACTTATTGACTCGCGTATAAGCCTAGACACAACTAAGACCCTTTATGCTACAATCACTACAGCGCAAACTAAATCACTGAAAATTAGTCCCCCCCCCCAGTGGATTTATATTACAGATATTTTTCAGCTGAGACAAAATATACTTTCCACTAGCAATTATACACACATAGACACACATATACTTTACACACACACACTCTTCCCACAAAATAATCACACACACATACTATACACACAAACTCCCCACACATATACTATATACACACACAAACTCTCTACCCACACCATCATACACTATATACACTCACCACACAATAATGAAATTGCGGGGAAACGCGAGGGGTGTCCGGCTGCTGCTCGAGCTGTGGACTTCCAGGGGAGTAGACGGGAGGAGGAGGCTGGGTCACTGGGGAAGGAAAGACTCGTCCCCGGATTAGACACAAGGGACTCGGTGTGAGCAAATAACAAGGCGAATTCCCTGGCTGGATCGGCTGATGATTCATCGCTCCTTCCGCCCAATGCCACACTCGATCATCCGCAGCACGAGCGGCTCCCCCGGGGGAGGAATGGGCTGATCGGGCGGGGGAAGGAGCGGACTGTGGATAAAGGGAGAGTCCATGTGTCCGAGGGAGGAAGGTCGGGTAGAGGGAAGACTCCCGGGGAGCGGATTCCCCACAGGTTGGAGGGACTGGCGGTCAGTTCCGGTTAGAGGAGCCGCTTGTGCCCGGGGTTCGCTAATTCCTTATTAGCCCAACACAGACCCCCGGCTCACAGCCAGTTCTTCCGCCCTTTGCGCCTGCTCTTTCCGGATCCTGTCCCCTCCCGGTGCTGGGCGGGTGCTACGGACAGAGGGAGCCCCCTGCAGGCAGCGCGGACAAGTCGAGCCCCGGGGAGGGAAGTGTCACATTAGGCAGGAGCCCCTCGCGTATACTTACCCGCGTATAAACCGAGGTCAATTTTTTCAGCACATTTTGGGTGCTGAAAAACTCGGCTTATACACGAGTATATACGGTACCTTGTTATTGCAAAGAGTGGAGTTGGGTGAATCCAAAGGACCAACTACTGTACATAAAAAGTATCCTTGTGGGTCCCAAGGTCCCATTACCTAACACATTCCTCCAGGATCTCTGTACCTTTTGATGAATACTTGCAAACTACTGCTCACTCTGAAACCAGAGACTAAAGGTGACCATAGACGCACAGATAATATCGTATGAAACTCATTTTCGTATGATATTCGGTGCGTGTATGGTGGAAAAAGAGCCGACTGAGATCAGCAGAAGACTTGGATATCCGTCGGCTCGTCGATCGGGCTGGACGGAAATTTTAGGGTAAATAGAAAAAATAATCCCTACCATGAACAACTGGCCATCTGTTGAGACTCAATCAGGCCAGTGACAGTGGATCTGATAAAAGACTTGTTACCCAGGGGTGACAGGTCAATTGCAATGTTCACCATGTATTTTACAGCTTGTCTGATATATTGTATCTGAAGTCAAAATAGTTAACAGGGAAAGCATGGCTTTGCCCCCACTAGGCAGTCACAATGAATACGACCATTCTATGTCATGTGGATGGCCCTGTCTCATATATCAGCTCTGTTACAGGCCATATAGGGTAGAGTCAGGATAATACAGAACAATATGTGGGTGTCTATAGCAGTAGATGATACCCCTCGAAGCTCTTGCTCCACAGACAGGCAATTATATGCCCCCTCCTTTTTAAAGAGCATTAGCAGCATATAGATAGACATATTCCTGCTAGTTGGAAAACTAGCAGGGATATAATAGGGTGGGAAGTGGAAACTGTGACCAAATACAGGAGGAACCAGGTTTAAATTCTTCCTTTTTTTTCTAATAGCCTGGACAATGGGTCTAAAACTGAAAATAAAACTTTGTTTTTGTGAGTGTAGCCATTTACATTTTGTGAGAGTGTGAAACTAACAAACTAAACTTTGAGGATTAAATGGGATGGCTGCTGTTATATATTAGTAGAAGGTGTAGTAGATTTACTTAGAAATACCGAGGCAGCCTTCTAGACTGGTAAAATAATCTTTTGACTTCAGCAATATAAACAAAGGATTACCATTACCTCCAGGCCTGTTAGAGACAGCTAGGGATTTGTATATGTCCTGATTGAAAGGAGTGGTAGAAACAAAGCACGGAAGTATTTCTTGCACTTGGAAATTACAGAAGATGCAAATTGTGTTTTTTGTATTTTATAACATTTGTTGTACATGAATGGCTTTAAACTTTGGCCAGACAAATCTATCTTGGTTTCATCTGACCACAAAAACTGCATCATAATCAAAGCGAGTAAGCCCTTAACCATAAAAAAGGTGCTATGATTTCATTTTTTTGCTCGTTTTTTTCTTAAAGAATAACAGAATTATCAGCTAAAAATGGGCCCTATGGAAGATGGCTTATTCGTAATTCAGAGCTTTTTGATAAATGTTTTCTAGATAAGGCATCCCATACCTTTACTAATGGTAGGCATTTACCTAGCAAGCAGTGGGCAAACTGGATGTTTAGGGGAAGGCCCAACTCCTTCTGTTTATAACAGCGGTCCCCAACCATTTTTTACTTGAGCCTCATTCAAATGTAAAAAGAGTTGGGGAGCAACACAAGCATGAAAAAAGTTGGTAGCCCTTATGTGGACTGGCAGCCCACAGGAGTCTCTGTTTGGCAGTACATCTGGTTTTTATGCAACCAAAACTTGCCATCAAGCAGGAATTTAAAAATAAGCACCTGCTTTGAGGCCACTGGGAGTAACATCCAAGGGGTAAATAAGTAACACGTTGCTCATGAGCCACTGGTTGGGGATCACTGGTTTAGGGTTTACCACTCTGTGCCATTCAGGCTTTGTTTGTTCTAACTCTTGGCTGCCATATGCCCAACTAAGAACTCCTTATATTTACAAATGAGCAGAAAAATCTGAAGCAAGGGTGGGGGTTATAACATGCCAAGCAGTCGAGGTACACTGCATGATCTAAGTTCTTCTAATATACCAATTACACAGCTAGAAAAAGATTAACATATTGCAGCTCAAAGTGCATTCAGAAGCCTAATCTTTGCAACGGTTCTGAGGGCAAATATTCTAAGACTGGTTCTATAAGAACAGCGTTTATATACTTGGCGGGGAAAAAGCGCTCAATATATTTATTTAACTCCATAGATTTATTTTTATTGACATGTGTAAAAATAATATCAGTGGTATAACAAGGCAACTCTTGTTTCAAGAAATAAATATTTAACTCATGAAATATTAACAATATGCAATTTGACACTTAGATTTAATTCTTCCCATGGGAAACAAATGTGTGTTAATTTTAGCCCTTGCAAATCTGGTCCTTCTGTTGACCACAACTACGTCATGTCAATGATACCCACTGTAGTGCGAAAAACGTAGTACATCAAATGCAGACCTCATTTCAGCCCAATAAAAAAAAAAAAAAAAAGAGTTTGTGTATATATATATATATATATATATATATATATATATATATATATATATAATATACACACTTTATTTTGCTATTAACTTACCATATTCTTCATCTATTAAACCATTTAACCATCACCAGACCGGGGATGAAAATAATCGCATAGTACAATTATAATTTGCCAGCAGCACATTATTAGAATATCTACAGACGCAAACTTAAATTATTCTTCATTATTTAAAATTATAAATATTCTTTAGGAAACATTTTTTTCTGTTCTGGTTCCAGAGACAAAACATATTCATGAAGGAGCTTCACTCTAAAGGTTTCTTATTGTGCTTTAGTCTCTTGACAAATAGAACAAAACATTATAAAACAAGGCACACAAAAGTTGAGTGGATTTAAGGCATGGTGAATGTTTTAACATTAAGAAATCCATCATTTTTTCCCTTCAGAGAGCAAGAGGTTTCCTGGTTCTGGGAAAATTGCCCAAAGGTAAAATAATATCCATTGTTAGCTCATTGCGTGAGTGCGCAGTCCTTGTATACAGTGGCCCTATAAATGGCCTTTTTTTATTATCACTGCCGCTCATCATTTGCATTTGATGGGTTTTCTTGAAAGAACTTAGGACTCTCTGGTAAACAAGCACGCACCTTCATTTTCTCCTTAAAGCGTCCTGAGCGAGAGATTTTTAGGTTCCTGCGACCAGTCTTCTCATTGAACATCTTATCTTGTTTGGCATCACTACAGTGTTCTGGGCCTGCAGCAGATATAGAGTTTGGGTGCTGGTTCTCTCTGGAGCCTGGAGACGAGCTCAGAGATCCACTTCCGACTCCCCAAGTTCTGTCTTCTGTTGTCTCAACTGAAACTGGCGTATTATACACAGAGACCTCCTTGGGCTTTTTACGTACAGTAAGTGATTTCCACCAGTTACCGCCGGGATTTTTCTCTGTGGCACTGTCTGCCATGATATCCCTTTCCTTCGATGAGACGTGACCAGATCAACAATGTTACTTCCTTCCTTTGGTCGACCACACTGTTAAAAGAAAAGCATTAAATATATAAATGATTTATTGCATTAATAATGAAAATGTTTTTTTTCTCTCCAGATCTGTCGTGTATTCATATATAACTGGGTTTGTGGAATTACAGGGCACTTGGTGCAAATCTAGCAACCCATGGCAACAATTTTGTTTACATTATATATGCTCTGTGCTCATTGGTTGAAATAGGCTGGGCATGGTCAAACTTTTGTTTTTTAACAACATTTGACAACCCTTAGCCCTCATGCATAGTTTCTTTAGAAATGTTTTCCCCTTTAATACCGAATGCAAAATGTTTACATTAATTTACACTACAACCTGTAGAAGATAGGAATTGCCATAGTAATGCCTCCATTCTTGTACTGAACAGGAGACAATTATGTGACTGGAAGTAACAGGACTAAAGTGACATTTTTGACAACAAAGCTGTAGGGAAGATTTGTGTAATAAGCTCCCAGTATTAGCTGCAGGGGTTGATAAGAAAAGGAAAAGCACAGAGCAAGCCTTCATCCTGATGCACCTGCAATTGTGTGGCATTATTAGATTCGTCAAGACAAAATGAGGAAATGTATTCTTTTGTGGAAATTCTCTACAGGTATGGGATCTTTACAGAATTTGGATCTTTCATACATTAAGGGGCAGATTTACTAAGGGTCGAATATTGAGGGTTAATTAACCCTCGATATTCGACCAGGAACTAAAATCGTTCGACTTCGAATATCGAAGTCGAACGATTTAGCGCAAATCCTGCGATCGAACGATCGAAGGATTATTCGTTCGATCGAACGATTAAATCCTTCGAATCGAACGATTCGAAGGATTTTAATCCAACGATCGAAGGAATATCCTTCGATCAAAAAAACGCAGGCAAGCCTATGGGGACCTTCCCCATAGGCTAACATTGAGTTCGGTAGCTTTTAGCTGCCGAACTAGGGGGTCGAAGTTTTTCTTAAAGAGACAGTACTTCGATTATCGAATGGTCGAATAGTCGAACGATTTTTAGTTCGAATCGTTCGATTCGTAGTCGAAGTCGTAGTCGAAGGTCGAAGTAGCCCATTCGATGGTCGAAGTAGCCAAAAAAACACTTCGAAATTCGAAGTTTTTATAACTCGAATCCTTCACTCGAGCTTTGTAAATGTGCCCCTAAGTCTACTAAAATA
Organism: Xenopus laevis; assembly: GCF_017654675.1. Classification (NCBI taxonomy): domain Eukaryota; kingdom Metazoa; phylum Chordata; class Amphibia; order Anura; family Pipidae; genus Xenopus; species Xenopus laevis. Next base: position 36,024,497 of record NC_054382.1, on the reverse strand, counting down.
TCATGTAAACACTAAATAAACCAAGTAGTCTGGTTTTGCCTCCAACAGCCTGCAACTCCAGTACAGCCAGGTATGGGATCTGTTATCCAGAATGCTTGGGACCTAGGGTTTTTCTGAATAACAGATCTTTCTGTAATTTGGGTCTTCATACCTTAAGTCTACTGAAAAATAAGGATTAATTATATTTTAGTTTGGATCAAGTACAAGATTTTAAAAATGTGCTTAAAGATTTCCAAGAATGAGGAGAGCACTCATAAATAGCAATTTATGCTGTGATGTGTTTATTCAGGCTACTACACGACATGTTTCGGATCCATGTTGATCCTTTATCAAGTGATAAACACACTTGATAAAGGATAAACATGGATCCGAAACATGTCGTGTAGTAGCCTGAATAAACACATCACAGCATAAATTGCTATTTATGAGTGCTCTCCTCATTCTTGGAAATCTTTAAGTATATATCGGGATAGCGGTGTACCCGTGGAGGATTGGATGCATTCTATTATCCAGCTGAGGCAGTGCGGGGAATGTTCCTAGAAATACAAGTTTTAAAAATGTGGTTTATTTGGATAAAATGGAGTCCATTACGTAATTTGGAACGTTCTGGATAACAGGTTTCCAGATAATGGATTCCATACCTGTACTATTATCCGCAGAGCCAGTAGCAGAATGGGCTCTCCAAATGGTCAGTCTGTGGGCCAGCCTTTTGAAGATTTGGGCAGCCAACTCTGGTGCAATAGCTGATGATAGACGGTCACCCTCTTTAATCAGAAATGGCTGAATCCTATGACCATATCAATGCAGGTATATCAGGTCTAGCTAGTTCTAAATCCACTTGTATTATGTTTTATTCCAACAATTTTAGCATTTCTTATATTATATGAATAAATCAATAAAAACGTAAAATAAGAGACCCTAATATCAGATGAAGTACTGCATCAAGAACATAGCAGGTTAAAAAACTAAAAGCATAGAATCTATGTAAAATGTTCTATATGTAATGAAATAGATTGCACAGTAAAGTGGTGTTTGCTGGTTGCATGCGCTCAGGTTACACGTTGGAGTCAAAGTAAAACACACTGCGCAGCTCTGACATGTGTTGTGTAATTTGCTTGAAGGAAAGTCTACATACAGAGATAGAGAGATACACACACACACACACACACACAATTTTAGTTTCGGCTATACACTTAGTTTACTTAGCAACGCAGTATAACAGTGCTACATAAACAATAAGTAATACTAAATAAATAGTATCACACAAGTCGATTTTAACGCTAACCTGAGGGTCTCCCTTTAAATAAATATATCAGTGAGCACAATCCTAAATGTAACTGTTTACAGACATACTGTATTAAACTTTCTGAATTTTTTGGGTATCACATGGATTCACCCTCTCTCCCACTACAGGGGCCCAGTCTCCCTTTTCCTGCACCAGAACTCACAATGGAGTTGCCTTGATTAAAGAAGAACCAAGGACCTAACAAAAGAAGTAGTCCATAAATGTTGTACATTATGTTTTGTGCTTCTGTGTCAGCCCAAGGCAACCAACAGCCCTTTAGCAGGAAAGATCTGTGTCACCAAAGATGCCCCAGTAGCTCCCCATCTTCTTTTCTGCTGATTCACTCCACATCTGTGCTGCTGTCACTTACTAAGCTTATATACAATATACAGAACACATAGAATAAAAATATCACAATATGAGGCTGATTAATAATTAATAGTGATAATTACTACATGGCAGAAGAGTGCAATTAGCATCAGAATTTAATAATCAGCCCTGTAGCATCAGCTTATATTACAAGCCAACCTCATTTTCTGCTGGATAATTTGTGATGACCCCTAAGCTTAGCTTCTCAACAGCTGCTCAGAGCCAATGAGCATATGAGTGTCACAGACACTTTTCAAGATGGTGACCCCCTGTGACAAGTTTGAAGTCCTGGATCATTGCTGCTATTGACAAGCTGAAACTTTAGGCTGGTGCAATAAGTTCAGTATATAAAATATGGCATTTTTAGCCATTCATTTTTAGGGTTTAGTTCTCCTTTAATGGCACCACCAACAGTGCAGGCTTGCAGCAGAGGCACGTGTTAACATAAAGCGATACCGAACGGGATAAGTTGCTCTATCGGGTAAAGTCTCGAGGACTTCATTTAAGAAACAGTCAAAGTGGACCTTATTATCTGATATTCAAGATATGAGCAGAAACATTACCACAACAATATATCAAAAAATCATTGGTATGGCCCAGCTACATATTACCCATAAGAAGGAGTCTGGTGAATTTTCCGTGACTACAGTATGTAAGTGCCTATAATCTGTTCGGTACAGATACAGATCTAGTGAACAACTCCAGCTCTCGCCAATTGCCCTTCCCAGCTCCTGACAGTGCTAAGCTTATAACCCTAGACCCATACAATGGTCACAGGAAAAAGTTGCTAAATCTTTGTTCCACATTTGTGTAGAGTAAACATAGAAAGGGAGTTTTTGGCTTGGCCCTGCTTTTATTCTGCCAGGCTGAACAATCATGTTATCCAGGGAAGAGTCCACCACTAGGGCCCTTGCTCAACAACCTGCTCCTCAAATATACTATGTTAGGGTTGCCACCTTTTCTGGAAAAAAATACCAGCCTTCCTATATATTTATCTTTTTCCCCTATTAATGTCATTAGGATCAGCCATCATTTTTACCGACCAGGCCAATAAAATACCAGCCAGGTGGCAATCTTAACTCTGATCCATGAGACTATGCTGTGATCTTGGACGTGACATAAGAAAATGCCCAGCAGATTATCACTGAATAGGAGCCACATAGGGAATTATTGCTCTTGCATGCAGGCAGGCTAGTTTGTATTTAGTGAAATAGTAAAGCAATCCATATGCCTGCATATAATCATGGGGTCTCAAATCTCTTCATGATCAGAATGAACAAACTGTGGCGGATACACTATAGCTCCCGCATATAAACAGACCGATTCCACCTATTCTATAAACTGTGGGTATTTTCAACAAGTTGTTTGATTTGTAAATTGAGCCTGATATATTGCATATTGCAATATTAATTCCTCGGAAACCAAGTAGACCAAGAATGAAGTTAGAAAAAAAATACACTGATAAATGCTAATCACAGTGTCCAATGACCAAAACTACTTAAACATGTTACTATTATGTTCTTCCTAACAGGCAGCTAAGTAAACGTTTTGTGGCAAATTGAAAATCTAAATAAAGCTGGCCACAGACGCAAAGATCCGATTGTATGAATCAGCGTACGATCGGACTTCCCCATCTCCCGACCTGCCACTAACCATTCCGATCAAATAAAGTAGTAAAAGAACAGATCAGCCAATGTTCTACCTCTGACAGCAATCGTACGATAGTTATGTCTGACAAAGCTAGTGACAGTCTCCCACTGAAAATCATACGATCGGCAATACACGCAGAGATATTACCCGCAGCCGACAGAAATCTTTGAACTTGTCTGATTGATCAAATTACCGATTTCCGCTGGAGGAAAAATGTCGGGACTCTCCACACACGGTCCGAAAATCGTACGAATCCTCGATTCGTAAGATCTGATCTTTGCGTCTATGGCCAGCTTAAGGGCAGAGACACACGTGGAGATTCAGTCGCCCGGCGACAAATCGACTCTTGTTTGGGTGACTAATCTCTCCAAACTGCCTTCCCGCCGATGATTTCGATTCCAGCCGGCGGGAAGGCAGTTCGGGAGATTTAGTCGCCCCGAAGAAGAGGAGATTTGTTGATGGGTGACAAATCAGGGAGAGACACACAGGAAGATTAGTCACCCGGCAAAAAATCGCCTCCTCTTCGGGGCAACTAATCTCCCTGAACTGCCTTCCCGCCGGCAGTAACATAACTAGAGGGGTGCGGGACACGCAGCTGAGCCCCCCGCCTTACGTGCAAGCTTGCTCCCCTGGTAGTTCCGCCACTGCCTGGCGGCTATAATCTAAATCGCCGGCGGGATGACACTTGGAGCGCTTCATTTTCCGAAGTCACCCCAAAGTTTCCTTGTGAGGCAACTTCGGAAAATGAAGCGCTCCGAGTGCCATCCCGCCGGCGATTTGCATTCTAGCCAGAGGGCAGGCAGTTCGGGAAGATTAGTCGCCCCGAAGAAGAGATTTGTCACCGAGCGACTAAACTCCCCCCCGAATGCGCCCGTGTGTCTCTGCCCTTAAGGAAAGTGGGGGGGCAACGGAGGAAAGGGGGTCAGGCTCCACACGAGATGACAAGGTTAGGGAGTAGGCAGCTCAATACTTACAGTTACACTATTAGTAGCAGATCCTTTAGTTTATAACTAATGTGGTACAACTCTCCCAGTCTCTGAGCACTTAGACATATACACTGAAAATAACCTTAACTGGTCTTCGCTGTTAGAGAACTACAATTCCCAGGATGCCACATAACACATTTAATTATTCCAGGTGATGGGTTTTTCCATTGTGACAAACACATTTGCTGAATTAGGAGAAAAAGTCTGTGCAGCGCTGCCTCCCAGCGGGTCCCCGCTCACCTCAGTGTTCCACAGCAACAGACTGTTTGGCGGGCAGCTTGTGTTTCCCAGGGGAGGACAGGAGACAGGTGTCAGCGAGAGCAGCAGTCACACACAATCCGAGCGACAGCATCACAAAGCATTCTTCCCCACTATACACGGACCCGGTGCAGCAGTGCAGGTACAAGGGAGCCGCTCGTCACTCTTCTGTCCCTATAATATTGCTCCTACCAACCACAGTCACGTGCTACACACCTGCGCTCCCGCTGAGCAGCTACAAAGACAACGAGACTGACTCGGCTTCGGCATAAAAGTGGCACCTCTTGTCGCTGCCCTCTCCTCACGCACCGCCCACTGTGCCCAGGTAAATGTTTTTCAGTCGCAGGTGCAACGGAGAGGTGGCTAGGCTAGCTCCGCCCATCGAAATTTGTGATTGGTTGTAGAACAAGCAGACTTTTACCAATTGGCTGGAAGCAGACAGGGAGCGCGGCGGAAAGGTTAAAACGAGGTGAAGGCGGGAGCGTTGTTTTTCTGCTTCACTGATACTATTGGACAGTATCTTAACATACAAACGCCCTCTTTCACTCCCATTACCTGCCTTATGTACTTGTAGCTGTCAGCAATGATTTATTCCTCCCCTAGCTCTCGTTTAACATTAAGTCAAAGACGGATAGTCACCGCTTCACGAGATTGAGCCTGACTGGAAATCACAGGGTTTCTCCATTGTCTTCACTAGGCTGCCCGAGCTGTGCCAAGCAGGGTTAAACACCAGAAACCCGCCCTTTTTATTTACTGCACCTTCTCCATTAATAACATTATAATAATTCATTGCTGCAGGGTTGCCAGGTCTCATGTTCAAAAGTCGGCTACAAAACCAGCCAAGAGGCACTTCAAAAGTAGCCCAAAAATAGCACAATATGTCCAGTGACAAAAAGTCTACAAAATTAAATGAATATAAATATGAAAGTATGGCCTTTTTCAAACTTTTCCATGAAGCAATGTGGGACAGATTCGGCTGTTGCGGGGAGGCAGGAGGAATACGGGCCCCAGAAGGCCCTAATACACAGACAATTTCAATTCATGTTGGTAAAGCAGATCAACCTCTAGACATTTTAGTGGCCAGCAGATTTTTTGCCTCAAAATTGTCTGAAATTGAGTAAATTCACCAGAATGTTTAAGGGTGGCGGGAGACTGGGGTACAGATCCCAAAATCTAGTAACACCTGACTTCTACACAAGTTAGTCCCATTGCATGCTGGGGATTGTAGTTATATATTAAACTGGGCAGTTGGCAAATTGTTAAATAAAAACGATTACCCAACATCAGGGTCGGACTGGGGGGCCCGGGGCCCACCGGGACTACTGGCCAGGGCCCCTTCCGACCCCCCCTGCCCCCCATTGTGATGCACCGAGTGCGCGCACACAAAGGCGCCACTCGGCGCACCAGCGTGAAGGCGCCTAGGTGCCTGGCGCATGCGCAGAAGGCGCTGCGCTGAACTTTTTTTTACAGATCTCTGGAGAGGTGTCTGGCCCGGCGGGGGCCCATTAAGGGTCGGGGCCCACCGAGTATTTTCCCGGTGTCCCGCCGGGCCAGTCCGATACTGCCCAACATGCATTGGGAGATGCAGGCTTGGCACATCAGGGCAAGAGAAAACTTTGGCTGGTTTCCAAAGTACAAACCAGACAAAGTCCCCAAAAGTAGCCCACATCTGTACCTTAGCTAGTTTGTAATTTCAAAACCCACCTGGGCTATAAATTAGTAGCCCCATTTGGCTGGAAAACCAACAACCTGACAACTCTGCATTGCTGTCACTGGTTACCTGAAGGCGACGTGAGTTGTTGATGTGACGCTGTTTTAGGAAAAACAGTGCTGCTCATTAGTGATGTGCTGGCCGATCTGATACCCGCAGGTTTACCCGCTGGTCGGACGGGTTCGGGTCGACCTCCCACTGCGGGTGCGGGTTGAGCTTTTTTTTTTTTTCGCCCGCGTATGCTCGCCCCACCCCTTTTGTGACGTCATCGGCGGGGCGGCGCGGATCTATAAAAGGACCCCAGAAGCGCGGGTGCGGGCTGGAGCAGGGCGGGTTAGCAGACCCGCACATCACTACTGCTCATAGTTATGGTATTCCGTGATGTCTATTACCTCTAAAATTTTCAGGAACTGATTTAATGGTCAAGAGAGTGAGCTAAATCTTGTTACAGCTACAATTCTTAGTAGCTTCCCTGTCAGCAGGGCTGGTGTCAAAGTATTATTCCTTCTCTTCAGATGCAAGGGGAGTGCATTGTGAGCAAATCCAGATTATGCAATAGTCTTATGTGCAGACATGTTGCTATTAAAGTCCCATGATTTAAGCACTGCCTCACAAACCACCCCCATCCATAATGGCCAAATGTAAATGTCAGCTTAGTCATACAGCAAGGGATGGTAAAGCACATTATGGTAAAGAAAGGATTAGTAATGTTTTTTGTAAAGATTTGTTTACTTTTCTTTCTAATATTCTCAGATATCCAGTTCACATATTACAGATATGTAGGATGTGGTTAAGCACTGCCTTGCATTAGCAGGGATACCGATTTGCAAATGACTCAATATAATGTTGTTTGCTTTAGAATGGATACAGGAGACTCAGACTTAAAAGAAATGTTGCAGAAATGTCTGCAAAAGGGAGTTATTTTAGGGGTTGACATTCAAGCGACATACAGGACTTGGGGCAAGTTGCAGACTAAAGGGGGGAATTATCAATGTTTGTATTCACAGTTTTCCACAAATAAATCTTTTTGCTAAAACTCAGGAATCTGAATTAAAGTGAAACCTCAATTTTACATCCCCTGATTTTAAAGTTTTCCCTCATTTTACATTGTTGTTTTTTGGTCCCACCTATATATTATGCATAATACATTTCCCTGATTTTGCATTTTCCTGGATTATACACCATTCTACTGTATGCAGAAAAAAACTTGTATGTACGCTATTTATTGCAAAAAAAATTGTAAAGCTTGTAAAACTGACGGGTCTATGTAGAAGTCAATGGGAACTGTCCTTATCAAATTGTAAAATATTTATTAACTTTGAGGTTTTTGGGATATTTTTGTTTGCTTGCAATCGCAGAAATTCTTATAAAAACAATGATTTCAAGCTATTCACATGTGTTCTGGATCTTTTTAAGTCAAGGTTAAAAAAACCTTTAAAATTACACAAATCCAGATTTTGATAAAAGTTTGTTGCCTATGTGAAGGATAGATCTGTGTGGTAGAAAGTGATTTAAAAATTTTATTGAATATAAAAGATAATTAAGTTACGTCTCCAGTGTCTATGGAGCTGACAGTGATCTCTGCACCAGATAAACCTGCTCCTTTATGTTAAGTAACTGCAAAATACTTTTTCAAAACACAATGCAGTTTTATTTATTTTGCTCTAATTTAAAAATTGAAATCAGAGTTTGATTTGGTTCAGATTCAGAATTCTGGTCACATCTTTGATGGATCTGTGCTTGGCCAAATAAAAAACCAAGGAATTTATGGTGAGGGACTCGTCAGAGACATTCATTATCTGCATCTTATACAGCAGAGAGTGCAATAATTATTATATAATACACAAAAGCCATGAATATCCTGTAAATCATATCCTTATAAACGGTGAGTTCTGATGTCTTCAGTTATAAACGGTGAGTTCTGATGTCATTTCTGTCACATGACTCACTGAAATTTGTGTATTATAATAAATAAAGTACCCCCAGTTGTAAAATATGAGGATATTAGAAGTTACCTCGGAGTTCCATGACCTGTATAAAAACACTCGGCCTTCGGCCTCGTGTTTTTATACGGTCATGAAACTCCTCGGTAACTTATATTTCACAAAACGGGGTACTTTATTCACTATATATACTTATTATATATACCTATAATAAACAAAAGCCATGAATATCCTGTAAATTATATCCTTATAAATGGCTCTTAGTGATGTCATCAGTTATAAACGGAGCTTAGTGATGTCATTTTTGTCACATGACTTATTAAAACTTGTATATTATAATAAATTAAGTACCCTGGTTGGAAAATATGAGGATATTAGGAGTCACCTTGGAGTTCCATCACCTGTATAGAACTCCTCGGTGACTTATTATATCCTTATATTTTACAATCGGGGGTACTTTACTCAGTATATTATATATAATATTTTTGTTACTTCTCTTTATAGACATTTGCAGTGGAACTGGTATATTATGACAATTTTAATGTTAGAATTGTAGAGATAAATATGTTAAACGCTTTAGTACCAGATGAAACCATATCACATATTAGGACTGCAGAAAAATAAGAATAAATTCAACTGGAGCAAAGAGTAATTGCTTCGCAGCATTTGTTTCGGTGAGATAAATTACTTGGTGTCCATGGCAAATGCTTCAGTTAAATTTGCTTTATTTGTCAAGGTGGCCATACACAGGGAGATCCACTCGTTTGGCGAATCTCTCCCCGATATGCCCACATTGAGGCGGGCAATATCGGGCCGATCCGATCGCGGGCCCTTGGACCGAACGATCGGATCAGAATGGAGGCAATATGAGCGGTCGGATCGCGGGACCGCAGCAACGAACAGATGCAGAGCGATCCAACACGATTCGGATCTTTTGGCCAGATATTGATCAGGGACACCCGTTGGATGGCCCCACACACCAGCCAATAAGCTGCCGACTTCATCTGTCGGCAGCTTTTATCAGCCCATGGGGGGCTTACGTGAAGTGTTTTCTCAAAAACAAATTGTTACAAAGGTACAAAATTCTAAAGTTCCTTTCTTTCCCCTTGGTGGATGACCCAGCTGGATTTTCTAGTGATGTTCAGATATAGAATAAAGGGTCAACTAATGGCATCTGGTCTTGTAAGACATGGTGGTTCCCATCCTTCTTTCCTGTCAGAAAGTTGCAGATCAGTCTTGGTAGATAACATCTTGCTCTGAAGCTGAGAATCCTGTGTGCCAAGAAATGGTAGGATTTAAAGAAACAGCAAATGAGTTACTACTTTCTTAAAAATCAGTGCTTTTAATTTTGCAGGCTGGATGTGGCCCTCCAAGGGATTAATACAAACCCAAGCATTTCCGAAAGTGGAAGACTAAATTGTTTTTAATATGTTGAAATTAACATGTTTTTACTCTATCTTTAAATGGTGCACCAAGTATATATATATATATTCACACACACAAATTGTTTTTGGTGTTTACTTCTTTTGGTCACTAGAGGTTTTGTGCCCTTTATTTTGGTAAACAGGCATTCTGACTTTTTAGCACTGAACTGGGACTCCTTTTTTTCTTTTTTTTGATTCTCAGCTATGCGGCTCATATTAATTGACTGTTACCCTAGTTCTGACACTGTTCTGTGAGATAACAGTTTTATTGTTATTGTTCATTTGTAGTCCTTATCTTTTTGTTCAGGCCCTCATATATTTGCCTTCCAGTCTCTCATTCAAACAACTGCCTGCTAGTTAGAGTAACATAAAGTTAAATAACTGAAAAACCATAAGAAATGGAAAAAAAAATGCAAAATGTCTCATAATATATATGTCTATATCACACAAAAAAGGAGGAGGAACAGTAGTGAAGCAAAAGCTTAACAAATGATGCAGGAGAATTCACAAATGAGAATGTCAGGCATCCTGCTTATATCTTACATTCTGTTTGCCTTTGAGTTAACTTTTAGTATGATTGCAGAGAGTGATATTCTGAGACAATTTGCAATTAGTCTTACTTTTTTATAATGCATGGTTTTTGAGTTATTTACTTTTTTATTCGGTATCTCTCCAGTTTGCAGTTTCAGCAAATCTGGTTGCTCGGTGGAAAGTTACCCTAGCAACCATGCATTGATTTTAATAAGAGACTGGCATATGAATAAGATGGGGCCTAAATAGAAAAATTAGCAATACAGAGCATTTGTTTTTTGAGATGGAGTCAGGGACCCCCATTTCAAGCTGGAAAGAGTCAGAAGAAGAAGGCTATAAAAAGACTATAAAAAATAAATAATGAAGACCAATTGAAATGTCATTTAGAATTCGTCATTTTATAACATACTAAAATTTCTCTTAAAGGTGAACCACCCCTTTAAGAAACCATGTTGAACTTGGACTACAGCTCCCAGCATGTCTTAACCTTGATTATATGTCTGCTGGGATTTACATTTCAGCAACAACTGAGAAAAGTGTGGTTGATCAGTGCAGAGCAGTAGGGTTTAGTGTCCCTTTAAGGCTACTAGAAACATTTAATCCTTAAATATAATGGGATTGTTTTGGAAGTTCAAATAGTTTTCTACATTATCCCAAGAATGATCTTTTGCCAAAAGTATTTCCATTTACTTACATATATATCAAAATAAAGTGAACAAACAGAAAAGCAACTGCTTATGAAATTTCAGACATATATGAATTGCTGACAAATGAAAATATAATACTTTTGGCTTAATATAATATGTTGTTGGCCAAATCGGTCCAGGAAAAACACAACTAACTTGTTTTTAAACTTCTAACTAAACGTTTATTCATCAACGGAATGCTGCAACTGGCAACCCTGTATGATTCTTCTTTTAGTTCAAGAGAAAAAGAAACCTATCCGGTTCTGAAAGTTCTTTATTCTGCTTATAAATTATTGATGCACAGCCATGTTAAAAGGGATTGCATTTCTGACACCATGTTAGATTTTGTAGCTCTCTGTAAAGGGACAATATGCAGCACCAGCCAGTGATGGACTTAGAAAACAGGACATGTTTCATCCAATTGCTTTCTATTATAGTAGAACAGGGACCTGTTATCCTGAATGCTCAAGACCTGGGGGTTTCTGGATAACAGATCTTTCTGTAATTTGGATCATACCTTTAGTTACAGTCCTGCAGCGGGTTGGGTACCCGTAAAACCTGCGGTACCCTGCGGGTTAAGATTAGAGGTTCCAGGTGCGGGTATAGACGCGTTTCTGCAGGGCGCGGGTCGTGTCGTGGGTATTTCCAATAGTGATTTTTACTCCTTTTTTCTGATGACATCTACTTCCAATGAGTTCACTTCCAGTTTACAATGACAGCACTTCCTGTTTTACTACTTTTTTTCTGATTACACCTACCTCCGATGACGTCACTTCACATGCTCAGTGTGGTCTGGGCTTCAGTTGGGAGGTTAAGCTTAGGGATCATCATAAATTATCAAAACAGCACAAGTCAAATAAAATCTGCAATAGAAGCCAATACAGCAAGACTGATTAATAAACAGAATATGCAGAATTGCACTGGGTCTACGGACACAAATCTCTACATAGTCGCCGGCTGCTCTACAGGGAAACAAACAAAGCTGCTCGAGTTCAGGGAAGTAAGGTGGGGTTGACCCCCCTGCAGTTTGAAAGTATCATTGTTTCCCTACAGAGAAGTTAGGGACCATCTGAAGTTTCCTATCTGCAACTGTCAGAGCAAGTAAAACAAAAGTGAAATTTCACTGCATACAGTCAGGTTTATAATAAAAACGGTACACATATTTAAATTAAAGTATATTGGAGATAGATTTCTTTTTCATTAAAGAAATAAAAAATGGGATTTTATTTTTTTGCCTTTAGATCCCCTTTAACCCCCTCTCCCCCGTCAGCATGTACCTGTGTGTGTCAGTTCCTCATATGATCAGGCGCGTGCAGGGAGGGGGTTCAGGAGCACAGGAGAGCGTGTCTGGGCTGGCAGGGCCCAGAAGGGTTGGGGAACTCTAGGTTTTTACCCGTCCTGCTGGCCCAGTTCGACCCTGGAGGCACATACCTCTTCTGCCTGCCCCTAGTTCAGCTGGACTAAAGCTGCCTGGTGATAGTGATGAGTCGGGAGTTCCTGCATCACTGTGTGCATGTACCTGCTGTATGGGAACAAGAATAAATAAAGTTGGCTCCATCTCTGTACATGTCATTAGTTGTGCCAGTGTGAGAGGGTGTGCAGGGAATGTCTATAGCCAGCTGCCAATGGGTTAAAGTAAGTTAGCTAGAGGAACAGCATCCTAACACACGTGTATAGTTTAGTGCAGACTCAGTACAGATTTAACTTTGCATATTTCTGCTGCCCAGTGGACTCTTATGGTTCTGTGTTTGTTTTTGTGATCACATACAGTAGCTCAGTGCAGTATATATTATATATATAATGGGGGTCATTTATAAACTTCGCGCAGGGCAGATTGGTTCGCAAAGTGAATATATTTGCCCTGCGCATGGTTATATTTATAAAGCTGAATAAGAGGGTGCATACAGAATTGCAAATTTTTTATTCACAATGCGAATATCTAAAGGGGCTTTATAAATATGTCACAATTCGCAAATTGCGAATCTTTATGCGCACACTCTGCGACTCAATTACGCCACAACTTTGGTGGCGGATAAAATATTCGCAAAACAGTTTTGCAAACTGCGAATTTAACGCTATTTTCGCGCACAACAACCTCGCACATTGGGTGCGCTCGCGCAAACTACTGTCTCATTTGCGCGCCATTTGCGAAAATTTATTCACACTGCGAATTCGCAAAAACCGGAAAGACGGGCAGAGCAGTGCAATATATTAGCGCTCAGCAAAAAACATGCGCAATACAACCATTTGCGAAAAATATGCGCTGCGCGAACTTTATAAATGACCCCCACTGAATTATAAATTCCAAAGAAATGAAAGTACAATTGTAAGCTTTACATCTTATTTTTATTTAAAATTGTGCATTCATAATGAAGGCGTTTACTGTTTGGTGGCCCACTAATCACAGGTCCCAGGTGCCACACAGTATCAACACAACCTGTAGTAACACACTGTCCTCACAATCAGCTGAATGCCAGTCCCATACACACAATAAGGGAACGCTGTCCAGTCATATTAGCGGTTTTATTAATAAATATAAACTCATGTCTTTCTCCAGCAGGGCTTTATTTTCCACAACGGACGGGATCATAAAAACAATGCACAAAACCCCACTCATTTAACAATTTGTTTAGTCAGCAAGAAATAAAATGTGAACAAATAACACAACATCGTATGAAATGCACTCTCCAAATACAGTATCGACGCATCCTGGAAATGAATTATATGAAAAAAAGTGCTAATGTAACGGTATTCATGGTCACATTGGACCCTCCTTGTGTTCTATAGTACAATAAAGTCACAATCATTTATTAAGTGTATCAGTGAATCCTGCACTGTTCTGTAAAGTCTGCTTGTGCCACTTGTTGGTCTAGTTGCTATTTCTGCTACTTGTGTGTTGCTACTAACCCTTGTTTCTGGATCTAGGGCATTGAATATCACCACCACTTTTGTGTAGGACAACTCAGGAAAAAACCATGATGAGGAAAGCTTTGTACGTAGTTATACTGGTAAGGAACAAAAGATACATTTCTTACAAATAAATCCTGTTATTTTAGGGGGAAACAATGCATTGTATAAGACTCTGTAAGATCATGTTAACAATACTGAAAAGGTTAAATAAACACAAAGCAAAAATGTATTCATGTGGTTCAATGAGCTAATAAATCAGCTCTCTGAGAAGAAACTGGGGGAAACACTTTTTATAAAGGGATTGTCCCAAGATAAAAGAGATGAGCAAATTAGCAAGCATCGTGGTTCTGAAAGGGTTAACCAAACAATACCTATTTCTGTACATACAGTATAAACCAAATGTTTTTTTTTAGGGGAATTATTTTAGACATATAATCTTATATACTGTAGCTTTAACGCTGTATAAAAATACTCCCTGCCTTGTAGGGCTCAATTACAAATTCTAGTACAAATTGGAAAAAAAACATGTAAACTGCCATTTTTGTAACCCACAATGCAATGTTTCATCCTATAATCCTGTTTAGCAGTAGGTGCCTGATAATTTGCATCTGCTTTGGTAAATTGGGTGTAGGTTGTGGTGGCATTTTGGAGGTACAGGTATGGGATCGGTTATCTGGAAACCCATTATCCAGAAAGTTCAGAATTATGGAAAACCGTCTCCTATAGACTCCAATTTATCCAATTAATGTAGATTTATAAAACTGATTTCCGTTTTCCCCGTAATGATAAAAAGGTACCTTTTACTTGATCCCAACTAAGATAGAATTAATCCTTATTGGAAGCAAAACCAGCCTATTGGGTTTATTTAATGTTTATACAATTTTCTAGTAGACTCAAGGTATGAAGATCCAAATTACGGAAAGATCCGTTATCCGAAAAGCCCTGGTCCTGAGCATTCTGGATAACAGGTCTCATACCTGTACAAAGGTTGATGATGCCTGTGTAGCCCTATGCACTGTGCTGAGAGTGTTGTAACAATATCTTCCACACTGGACTTCTGCACCTTAGTCTATAAAGTGAAGTTAGAGATCGTCACAGTCCTCTAGAGTGAAATTCCGCCACTCTCCATTCATTTCTATAGGATTTTGAAATGGGCATCAACATTTGTTTACGTGCAAAACACAATACAGTCAACGTTTTTTGGGCGCCTTTTCTTATGGGCATTTTTTCTCAGTGACTTTTTTGTCACGGCAATTTGTTCTGTAGCAAATTTGTGCCACATATTTACGAAAAAATTCACAGATGGAAAATTGAAAAAATGGAAATGTGGAAATTTGCCACAAATCCATGGCAGGCAAAAAAATTTGCCCACCACTAGTCAGCAGCTGCTGTCAGCCTGTGTATTTTCTGCTCCATTGTTTTGAATCAGATTTGATCAGACACATTTGCACCTGGGCAGTAACCCAAAGCAACCAATCAGTGATCAGCTTCTTTCAGTCAGCTGCAGGTTAAACGCTGAAAGACATCATCTGATTGGTTGCCATGGGTTACTGCCCAGGTACAAATTTGCCCAGTGTTTATAAATCACTGACTTCAGCTTCAGCTCCGCTATATGTGACCACACACAGGCTGATCAGATTCAAATCAATGGAGCAGGGTCACTGAGCAGATCTTCTCTCAACAGACGCTGACAACAGCCCGTGTGCCCATAGCCTTATTCAGCTGAAGCCGTTGCACTTTGGCACAATTGCCTTTGTGAATAGCATTTAGAATTAGCCAATGAGCCGAGCGGATTGGGATCAGCTGATAAGAAAATCAGAGTTTTCCTAAAATCTTCCACAATGTTATTAATAAATTAAAATGTGCAATTATTGTTCATGGCCTGAGAAACTATTGCTCTTATTATATAGGATAGACTGAATAAGAGGCCAGTGTGACAACCAATCACAAGCAGTCACTGTGCTGGAATCTCTACACATCTGACATGTTTTGTACAGGTAAATACAGAGTGCAGATACAGAAAGCATTACCAAACCTCACTTTCATTTTGGGGTTGAAAAAAATATAGTTTCTTTAATGATAAGACATTAAAAAAATAATTAAATGCCAAGTAAAGGCAAACAAAAGACTCGTTCCGACCTCCGCTCAAGAAATCTTTTTCCTCATTTCAAAGAGATAAATACACACAGTATGTCTATGAGACATGTCATCGTTTACATTTTGGCATCTATTTTGTCCACAGTGCAGCTGAAAATCCAAGTCCAGCAAGTGAACCGTTAACTCGATGTCACTGGCCATGTTGGCCCGGGCCGAGCAGACGACAAGCCTTCAGTTCCTCAGAACAAGACGTCTTCATTCAGTATTAAAAGCTGCACAATTTGCTTCTGGTGCCTCATGTCGTTTAGAGAGTTGAGTGGATTTTCTTCAGGAGGTCTCATCAGCGTTGGGCCAAACACGATGCCCAGGTTTTCTGCTCCCATCAAGTTTTCCTTCTCGTTCAGTGCGACCCTAGAATGGAGCAGAGCGGGGGAAGTTGATGAATGACGGCTGAGTCATGTGATCTTCCCATTACTCACCTCATCGACTACATATAATAGGTATTTGTACATTTCTACTATATTTCCACTTGTTATTGTAGAGCCAGGAATGTAACAAATAGAGAGAAACCAGCCAATGATATATAAAACATTATTGGGGTTATGTAATAAAATGCACGAGTTGCTCTGGTGGGGTAACGCATAGCAACCAATCAACAGGTAGCATTTACTGGTTACCTGTTTAAAAGCAAACATCTTATTGGTTGCTATGGGTTACTGCTCCTGGGCAAACTTAGCATGAGGCTAGAAATCACGTGACAGTCCTAACAACAGATCTCTCTGGGTGCAAAATTCTCCTTGGTGAAATCTATCATTGTGTTTTTAGCAATTCCGATATTTTTTTATGTGTGAATCTTACCAGAGGAAGACATTTCACCAGCAATGACACAGCTTTGGCAAATGTATCCCTTTTACTTAATAATGACATTTATTAGAGCATCTTGCAACGTTGGACCTGATCATGTGACAGAAACACTTACTTCTTCAGGTGGATCATCAGGAACCTGAGAGTCTCATAATGTGCGGGAGGCAGAAGCATAAGAGCATCATGTACGGCCTCTAGTCTCTCATCTGCGCTGGGTATTTCTAGAAAAGTAAATAATAATAATTACATGCAATATGCATTAAATGTTTTGCTTCTGGGCAGCATATACGTATGAGTTTCTCATTTGCTTCTGGTAGATTCCCACATTATTAATCAAATTTCTTTATTGCCCTTTGCAACTCATCTTATGAAACTCGACAAACCAAATCCCTGAAATACAACTGATATTTATGGCTCAGTCCCTTTTACTAATCTGTGTTCTTATGCTGAATAATCAGGAACAGTGCAAATCATTGCTCCTGAATAACAATCAGCTTCCTATTTGCACGGTGGATGAATAAACCAGAGGGGTGTTAGAGCTCAGTGCTATTGACCAGTTAAACATTCTAGAACCTTCATCTGTAGGGATAAATATGTCAGTTCCTTAAAGGAAGATTCAACCCTGCTGCACTGCTTAACCAAACTTTACTCAGCAGCAACAGTAGGGTTGTATTGTTAAAGAGCCCTGCTACACTGCACTGCTCAAAAAACTGTGCTCAGTTCTTGCTGGACTACAAAGTCCAGAATAATGTAACATATAATAAAGGCTGAGGCATGCTGGGAGCTGTAGTTCAGCAACCCTGAACCCTTTTCTTTCTTTCTGCAACTGAAGTTGGAAGACTGGAGAAACGAAGGCCAAGAATCTGCTGCCCCAATGCTCCTCCTTTGCTGCGCTGCCTGCACCTGGAATCATTACCTCCACTCGGTTGCAGGCAGATGCAGCTGATTTCGGCTTCAAAACGCAACATTTTGCACCGAAATTTGCTGTGCTTGAAGAACAGAAGAGCAGTGAGGCAGCTGATTCTCTGTCTGGAGAATCTGTGTTGTGTGGCGAATTAAAAAACGTTTCTAAGGGCTCTTACTGACGAGCGGTTGTAGCTGTGCTCCCCTGCGTTCCGTTTTTCTGCGTTCAGCCGCAGGGGAGTGCAGGAATAGACGCATTACGTTTTTTCCAATGGGGCTGTACTCACACAGGAGCGTGTAGGCGCCGAACGCAGCAAAAATGCAGCATGTTGTGTCTCAACTTCTGTTCGGCACCTACACGCGCCTGGGTGAGTACAGCCCCATTGGAAAAAACGTAATCCGTCTATTCCTGCAATCCCGGAACGTAGAAAAACGGAACGCAGAGGAGCACAGCTACAACCGCTCGTCAGTAAGAGCCCTAATATAGTTAGGCAGACAAAAATGTAATATATAAAGACTGGAGTGACTGGATGGCTAACATAATAGCCAGAACACTACTTCCTGCTTTTCAGCGACTTTAAGGGGGACCACATGGGACATAACTGTTCAGTGAGTTTGCAACTGATCCTCAGCATTCAGCTCAGATTCAAAAGCAGCAGTTATGACCCATGTGACCCCCCTCAAGTCACTGATTGGTTACTGCCTGGTAACCAATCAGTGGAAACCAAGAGAGCTGCAAAGCAGGAAGTAGTGTTCTGTTCTTTATACATTACATTTTTGGCTAACTCACTATATTAGAAACATTTTTTATTTTGCACATACAATCTATTTACCTAGTTTTTATTTTTACACCGACCAATTGCTTTAAGCAGAGTTTCCCAGCACCGTCTGTCCTTTATCCACCCGTTTGATTCCAGTGTAATATAATTAAGAAAAGAAAATGACATAATTATCTCTATATGTAAGATAACATAAATATGTCTGACATGGTGCTGCGAATCAGCGTTCTCATTGGTCAGTTAATTTGCATTTATAATGAAGTTTTTGGTCAGTAGGATTCTCATAGGTGAATTTTCTTGCAACTATAATTACGGTTTTCGGCAACTTCTATAGAAAACTAGTTGGTGCTGTGGGATGGTGTTACGGCTGGGTTTACATCCCGTTAACATTTTCCTGAGATAAAAGTTTTACAAATGTGCTAAAATTTGAGATGTTGGGAATCCCGTAGGATTTGAATGCTAGTATATCTGCCCCTTGGGATGTCAAAGGTCTGTTATTGAACTGCCTATCACCTCACAGCAAATACTCTTGCCAATTACAGTACAGCATCTGACATCTATTCTATGGATACAGCTGCCAACCTCCCCAATCAGTGTGCAAAAAACATGGTGGCTTTTGCACTTTGCACCCTGCCCTGCACTTAGCAAATGAGTTCTCTAGCTGAGCATTTTTCAGTGATTTGTCACAAAGTTTGTATGAATTTGGCCAGTTAGTTGCATATTTTTCATTAACTGAGCTGGGGGAATGCAGGGGCCAAACTGCAATTCTTGGATTAGGCTCAGACGGTACACTAGCCAGAATTGTTCTTGTGGCCAGGGGTGCTCGGCCAATTAGGCAGCCTGAGGCGCTTGCCTCAGGCTGCAGCGACAGATACATTTCCAGGGGCGGTAAAAAGCCGCTCCTGTACTTTTAAGAGCCGAATTTCTGGTTTTGAAACCGCAAATTCGGCTTTACTAGTGCGGGAGAGCGCAGTTGCTTTCTTGCCTCGGATGCCTCCCCTGCAGATGGGTAAGCCGGCGAGGGGGGCTTCTTCACCGGAATCGCCGTTGCTTGTGGCTAGTGCCACTGTCAGCACTAAAAATGTCTGTCTGCTCCATCCCTATCTGTGTGTATTGACAGATGCAGAAAAACATGGATTACCCCCAAGAAGATCACAAGATTTAATAGATTTACTTGCTGAATGATGGACAACTGAATGAAATGAGTGAATACTAATACTAATGAAAGCTGACAGTATTACATTTCTCTCTGACTATTCACAGTAAGTTTAATATCCAGCCTTTATTATTTGTGTCCCTGAGGAAGACCCTTAAGGTCAAACGCGTTGGGCTCACTAAGTATATTCTTTTTGTATTTTTTGTTATATATTTTTTCTCTTTGTAATAAATGTATTTTTCTTTAATTGGGTGTGCTATCCATTTTTTTGATTATCTTTAGTAGTTATTTTTGGAGACCCTTATGGGGAGCCTTCTATTGATTAGCACCCTGCATTTTATTTATGAGTGTGTGGGCTGGACTCTATGGGACTATGGGGGGTATATCAGGTTTCCAGATAAGAGATCCCATACCTAATGCATTTCTTATCCTTTAATACTGCATCCAAGCTGCCAGGTCCTGTGTGTGTACATTATATGATACATTATATGATACCAGCACACACAGGACTTGCACAACACAAACATCATTGTACATCACACACACTCAATCACATCACACAAATATACAGTACAGGTTTTTAAAAAGAACACAAAATACAATTATTTGCACATGTGTACTACTGAAAAACGGCCTTTCACAAATGCGCAGCACTTACTTGATGCCTCCATAAATTTGGAATACGTGTCATACGTAATCACTGGGATTGGCAAGTCCCTAAAATAGAGCTTCAGTGCTCCGGTTATGATGTTGATGTCGGGGTAGATAGTACTGGAGATGTCGGCTCTATCGCCATCTAGAAATGCAAGAGAAAATGTTATAGTCAATGTCCACTTCATAGTATGTCAGTCTGCCTTTCTTACCCTGGGGCTGTCCTTGACGATTATTACTATATAAATATATACTACCTGTCTTTACCCAGAATGCCCATCTGTTAGGAAACTGCATAGTGGTCAAGCAGGTTTTGTACCTGTATGACAAAATATAATTCAATTACCCTTTAATCCCCTTCCCATCCCCTAACTTGTGTATCTATATAGGGTTCTTGTCCTATGGCAAGAGCAGGACTGCCCTACACCCACTTTGATTTGTGTTCTGCACCTAACAACAGAATAAATGCTTTCTGAATAAGCACTAAGGGGTGAAATGTTGCATCTCTAAGTCCTCCAGCACCTTCATCTAGGACATTAATA
The DNA here is from genome assembly GCF_017654675.1 of Xenopus laevis. Lineage (NCBI taxonomy): Eukaryota > Metazoa > Chordata > Amphibia > Anura > Pipidae > Xenopus > Xenopus laevis. Next base: position 36,003,752 of record NC_054382.1, on the reverse strand, counting down.
GTCATATTTAGTACTTCTTAAAAAAGATACAAAGTACATATAGAGGTCCATTTATCAGAGGTTGAATTTTTTAAATTCGAATATACTCACAATTCCACTGGGAGGTTATTTAAGAAATAATTTGACTGTTTAATATCCGATCAAATGGTTCCGACCCAAAAATCCGAATCGTATTCGATTCGTATTTGATTCATACAAATTTTTCTCTCGAAAAAAACTCGAATGTCAGCAAGGCTATTATCATCTCCAAATGGCTCCACGGACCTCGGCCATTGACTTGTAAATGAACTCGGCAGGTTTTAGTTGGTGAATATTCGAATTAGGACTGATTCCATGGTTGAGGTTTGATAAATCTCACATTCGAATTTACATTCAAATATGGGGATTAAGATTCAAATATGTGCATTTTGACACTCGAAATTTTGAATTCGAATTCCAATTCACTATTCGACCCTTGATAAATCTGCCCCATTGCTCGCTAGAAACCAAGCCGTTACCATTTGAGTCAATTCATTAAATTATTTAAATTATGCAAAGTGAAGGAATAAATTAAGATCATGCAATCCTACTGTATATGCGGTGCCCTATTTATGTTTATAATATGTACATGCCTTGTTGGCATTTACCATGAATACAAGGCACATAAATCATTTTAAACAGGGTTGTGATGAACAAACAGTAATTCTTGTTAGCTCCCCTTTATTGACTGATAGAGTCCTTTCTTTTTTTTGAAATTCTTTTTATTGAGATTTTCAATAAAATACAAGTATATGACAATATGATAAACATACAGTGTTTCAATAAGGAGCAAAAGAAATATTCATGAACATTACAGTAAACATTTGACATGAAAGACAACAAAATAAATAAACAAACAAAGAAAAAGGGGAAATACAAATAACATAAAATAATGAAATATCAGAATAATAATAATAAAGTAAAATAAAATTAATTTAGATAATTTAGAAAAATAGACCTGGTATTATCTCCTACCAATTAAAGTCTGATAATGCCAAAAAATATATGAAGAAACATTTTTGTGAATGAAGGCATTAAATATCTCTTTTAGCATTTTATTAGCATAGATCTTGTCCCATAAGACCAAGGATAAATGACCTCTTATCAGCCTCTAAAGATGAGATATAAAGAGACCATCTATTCCTTATTCTATTTCTCTGGAGAAGATCATCCATTCTAAATCTAATTACCTCTTGAATACATAAGTTAAATAGATAAGACAGCACGTCCTTCAAAGAAGGGGGGTTCTCTTTTATCCAGTACAAGAATATAGATTTCCGAGTAGCTGCCATAACTAACCAACAAAAAGATAATATTTCATCTGAGACATTAATAGAAGAGCCATTGCAAGATACCTGAAAAAAGTCCTTCACATCTACTAGAGCATATTGAGGATTTAAAGAGACATCTAAATTAGTCAATTTTTTAATAAAACCTTTTATTTTTTCCCATAGGTTTCTAATAATCGGACAATCCCAGATATAATGAAAGAAGTCAACATTCTTCTCTGTACATTTTGGACAAAAAGAAATCTTCTGAGAGCTATCACAGTTTTGGAACAATAAGCCATAACCTAAATGAATGAGCTGGAAATGTTGGTCTCTCCAAGACTCAGAACATATATTCTTTCTAAAATTTTGGAAAGAATGCAGGAGTTCCCTGGAAGAAACATCAGTTCCCAAAAATGAAGACCATTTTTTGCTCGAGTTCTCTAGTGGATCTAAATCCTTGGAGACTGACTTTAAAAGATGTAATGAGATCCATGAAATATTATTTAGTTTAATATCATCAACCAACTGTAATAAACCTTTATAAAACTGATGATGACTTAATTGTGTTTTTGTTCTATTATCGATTAATTGAAAGCCTTGTCTAATCTGCAAATAGCTGAGCCTTTCCTTCTCAGAAAGACTATACTTTTCCTTAAACATTTTCCAAGGGAGTGGGTCTCCCAAAATTGGATCTAAAATGTGAGTAATTTGAGAAATACCGAATTTTCTCCATTTGTAAGAAAATTGATTTCTTTGCTTTATGGGAAACCCCTTCAGAAAGAAAGGAGATAAAAAAGGTGAGACATTGAAGTTTAGATTATTCTGTTTACATAGAATTTTCCAAGTACTGGTTGTATCCCTAAAAATTGGATTTCTCTTAATATCTATATGTTGCTCAGACCAGTTTTTATGTAAAGAAGATATAATATGTTCTTTTGAGTCTAAAAATAATTCCAGATTCAGATTAGTAAATTTCTCAGTACCCGACAGCCATTCCACAATATATCTAGTATTAGCAGCAATATTAAACTTTCTGAAGTCTGGGACATTAAGTCCTCCTAAACCTTTAGGTTTTCTAAGTTTAGATAAAGAAATTTTAGGTTTTTTGTTATGCCAAATAAAATTTCTGAGGATTCGGTCTAACTTCTGCACATCAAGATGTTTTAGCAATAGCGGAAGGTTCAGAATAGGAAACGCAATTTTCGGAAAAATTAGCATTTTGAATAATGCTATCCTTCCCATTAGGTTCAATGGACTATCCATCCATTTTTTGCAATGAGTTTGCATTATGTGACTTAATGGAGAAAAATTTAAAGGGTATAATTTAGAGAGATCAGAAGGGATCAAAATTCCCAAGTATTTAATTTTACCAGAAGGAGATTTAATTTGAAGATCAGCTAGCAATTGCCTCGGAATGTTTGAACAAATGTTCAGAATATCTGTTTTACTGGAATTAATGAAATATCCTGAAAAAGTCTTATAATAGTCAAAAAAATTAAAAATATTTTTAAGTGATAACGTTGGATTACTAACAATCAAGAGAAGGTCATCAGCATATGCTAATGATTTGTAATGTTTACCATCGATCATCAGACCTTGAAATATATTTGAAGAATCCAGAAATCTAATTAAAGGCTCCATAGAGATATTAAACAAAAGTGGGGACAAAGGACACCCTTGACGAGTTCCTCTGAAGAGATCAAAAGTCTCTGATAATTCCCCAACTGCTGCAATTCTTGCTTTGGGATTAGAATAAATAGAGCTAAGTAATAACATAAACTGACCTTTAAGACCAAATCTGTCACAGCATTCTGAGAGATATTTCCAAGAGACATTGTCAAAGGCTTTCTCAGCATCTAAGCTCAATATTGAACATGGAATCATAGCTTTCTTGGCTTTGTAAATAATGTTTATTAAAGTACGTATATTCTTAACCCCTGTTCTATTTTTTACAAAACCATTTTGTTGAGGAGAGATAATACTAGGAAGCAATAAAGAAAGCCTATCAGCTATTATTTTTGTTAAAATTTTAATGTCGAGATTTATTAAAGAAATAGGTCTAAAGGAAGCCGGTTGAGAAAGATCTTTGCCTTCCTTTGGAATTAATTTGATATGAGAAACCATACTAGAATTTAAGACTTTCCCATGACAGTAAATTTCATTATATAGATCGGTCAAAAAAGGGGCTAGTTCCAATTTTAGTGTTTTATAAAAAGGAGAAATTAATCCATCTGGCCCACCAGCTTTGAAATCCTTTAAAGAATTTATGGTAGACAATACTTCCTGAATATTAATTGGTTGATTAAGCACATCTAGTTGCTCTTCAGATAGTTTTGGGAAATTAACCTTCGAAAGAAAATTCAGACTTTCAGTTTCATCTAGCTGTGAAGGAGAATAAATAGATTCGAAATAACATTTAAAGATATTTACTATGTCTTTTGGGAGGTTAGTCATCTTACCCAAATGATTTCTAATCAACATTGGTTTATGAGACCATTTACTATGTTTAAACATATTGGCGAGAAATCTATTTGATTTATTATGTAAATTACCAAACCCAGCTTTACAATAGGCGAAAGAAGATTGGTCCCTCAAATTAAACCAATGTTTAAGTTTATCTAATGCTTCTTTATATTTTTCACTATGTTGTTTAGTAGGATGCATAACGAAATTCAAATATGCCTTTTTTTGAGCTTTAGAATGCAAAATAAATTCTTTATTAATTTTTCTCATATAATGTATTCTATATGAAGTAATTTCCCCACGGATTACCGCTTTCCACGCATCCCATATCAATGGCAAGTTGGGTTCATCCTCCTGAGTTGACATATTTTCTTTAAGAAACAATTTCCATCTCTCTCTCAGCTTTTTATTAAATTCCGGCTTATCTTTGAGGAAAATTGGGTAAGACCAAGGAATGTTAGATTTTGGTGAAGGACCTAGATCTACCTCTATTAAGACCGGGGCGTGATCTGATAAGTTGATACTACCAATATTTGCTGATCTAGTTTTATTAAGTACATCGATTGATGAAAATAAGAAATCAATACGAGTTCCTATTCCATGCGGATGAGAGAAGAAGGTAAAATCTCTATCTGTCGGATTCAACATTCTCCAGAGGTCCACCATCTTAGTTTGACTTTCAAAATTCGATAACAATTTTGATTTTTTAATAGACTGTTTTTGGACTGGGCCACTTTTATCTAAAGGCCATAAATAGGATTCATTAAAATCTCCGCCAATAACAAATTTATTTTGTGGATAAGACCCTATCTTCTGGATTATCTGAGAGTAGAACTGTTCTTTACCTGAATTAGGAGCATATAAGGAACTCATGAACCAAACCTTATTTTGTAAAAGCACCTCAGCTATCACGAATCTTCCATCATTGCCCCTTTCTGAGTTCAATAATTGGATATTCAAAGACTTATGAAATAAGATCGCTACTCCTCCTTTTTTTTTCACTGCAGGGGAATAGACTACATTTCCAACCCATCCCTTTTTTAATTTTTCAGATTCTACGTCAGAAAGATGAGTTTCCTGTAGCATAACTACTTCTGATTTCAATTTTTTTAACTCAGCTAACACTCTTTTTCTCTTTATAAATGAATTAAGCCCATTTACATTCCAAGTAACAATATTAAGCATTAAAACCTATCATAAGATATAAAACATTGTTACAAGAATACCAAAAGTTTCTAAAAATACCAGGTCTAGTAAAATAAGAGGAGAATGTAATGTAAGCCAGGTCACTTAAGTGAATGAAAAAATAAAATAGAATCATCATAAAAAAAATTGGACAAAACTCCAATAAAATACATAAAAAGACATCAGGGGTGTAAACCATCTATTGATGAAATGAACATCTTTAAGTATATCAACCCAAAAAAAACAAAAGCTTCTTAACTTTAGTGCTTTGGTATCAAAAAATCTCAACCAACCAAAAAAGAAAAAAAAACAAAGCACCAGAAGAATAAACATTAGGTTCAGTGACTTCACTTTTTTCCTAAAGAGAGAGAAAGCTTAAACTCTCTTACAAAGATAAGTGGCAGGGAAAATTCCACATCATCTACCACTTACAAACTCAAAACCTTCAAATTTTAATTTTAATTGAAATATCAAGTTAAATTAGGTCATCATATTATCCAAATTAGATTGTTCCTGTGTAATAGGGGATCTGGATCTAGATCTTGGATTTGCTGTTGTATTCTTATCTTGAATCTTCTGTGTGGGACGAGAAAAAACTTTTGTTTCTTGCCTCCTTTCCTTAGTCGAAGCAGGAAAACCAAATCTTGCATCTTTAGGGTGATCCTTAATAGAGGATGAGGATTGTTTCTCAAGCCGGAATATGAAGTTTGAAGCATCTTTTGGGTTTTCAAAAATGTGGGTTTCAGTTGCCAGAAAAATCTTCAATTTAGCTGGGTACGTGAGTGCAAATTTAATGTTCATCTTAAATAAAGATTGGCAAATTGTAGTGAACTCCTTCCTTTTTTGAGAGAGCAAAATTGAATAGTCTTGGAATATGAGGATTCGGAAGCCATCAATATCCAATGTATGGTTTTTCTTATAGGCTTGAAGAAATATAGCTTTTTCAGAGTAGTCTAAGAACTTAGCAATAACTGCTCTTGGTTTGAGGGGAGCTTGTTCTCTCAAAGGTCCAATGCGATGGACTCTTTCCAGCTTAATGTTTGTCAAGTCTTGTGAAATCCCTAGTTTTTTAGGAATCGTTGAAGTAATCATAGTGATAATGTCACTCATCTTATAAGATTCCGGAATTCCTATAAATCTTAAGTTATTTCTTCTTGTCCTATTTTCGAGATCATCAATTTTAGATTGCATATCTTTTGTCTTCTTTTCCAGATCATCCAATCTCGTAGAAGTGAAAATTGTGTCATCTTGAATATCAGAAACCAGAGATTGTAATTCCTGCATCTGGCGATTCTGTGAGGTAAGGTTTTCAGACAAACTTTTAATAGTGCCTTGTAGAAGTTCAAGTGCTTTTTCAATAGCTGATTGAATAGCCTTTTCAATCGTTGGGTTAAGTAGTTTTGCAACTTCGGCTGCTAGAAGAGAATTTTCAGTAGATTTTTGTTGTGGGCTCTTAATAGAGCCATTGTCATTTTCAGAATTTTTGGAATTCTTCAATTTACTTCTTTCATAGGTTTTCCCATTACTTTTAGTAGAGAAAACTGAGGGGGCAGGAGAAGTATCCATATTTCAGCAGTAGATTTTCGTCAAAAAAAAAAAAAAAAAAAAAAAAAATATATATATATATATATATATATATATATATGTAATATATATATATATCGAAATCCACTATAGTTGCAAGCAGTATCTCAAGAAAACACTTAATCTACTTCAATGTAGACTGGTGTGTGTTTCAAACTTGGGGTGGAATAAAATGTCCCAAATATATATTTTCTTCACAGTTGCAATACTCTTTGCAGTCTGGTATGAAGATGCAGTAAATAGGTTCAGATAATTCACTTGTTTTTACCTCAGCTTCTGTTTATTTGCATTACAAGAGTCTTTATACACAAATATTACTATTTGTGAAGAGAGTGTAACATGAGGCTATAGTTTAACCACCTTTTTTTTCTCACACAGATGCGTCTTTCATTAGTCAAAGTTAGGTATGACTGAAGATCTTATCATCTCTTTAATAAAACAATGAGACTCGCTTTGTCTTTCCCTTCACACTGGTTAACTTTTCCTCCAGCTCAATACTTTTTGTGTAGAAGCATTAAGGCATAATATAAGGGTGCATCCTGAGGTAAATAAAGAACCCCTTGTCGGCCATCTTGCTTCATAAACAAATGCGTCTCACAGTAATAACTTTTGTTATACTTGGGGTTATTACTGCTCCTTTACAAAAACTTAGTCACTGACTTTTTCCTCAATAAATATTTCACTTTCCCTCAGTTTGGTTTTCTGTATTTTGAAGACTTTTAGGCTTGGTAAAAGGAGTTATCATGAGGTGATACTTCTGTCAGCCATTTTGTCCCAAAAGTATATGACTCCCAAATCTTTTAGTTTTGCCAGGAACTATTTAAATCGTTAATATATAAGTTATAGTTACTGAAATCCTCGAAATAATTCTCTTTCCTTTCCGGATCACAGGTTAACAAGTCTCCGTTTCAGAGCCAAGGCCATGGGCACCCGCCAGCACCGAGTCAAAACTCTCCTGTGCTCTCCCCAGCCGCAACCGGATCACTTCGGAAGACTCGCAAAAGAGAACAGGAACTCAGAGGATCTTAAAGGTAAGTAAATGAAGTATCTTGCCGAATTTAAATAGCTGTTGTAAGTGGAAATGCGCGGAGCTTCACTCCTGCCCTCCCGCTCTCTCAGGCGCCATAACCGGAAGTCCCCCTGATAGAGTCCTTATAGGGCAGAATGGGATTGAGCCTTATAATGCTGAATTTAGAGCAATATCGGGCTGCGCTGGCATGTTCTTCCTAGGGACATTGCCCTGAGAATGAGGTGACTGAGGAGAAATGAATCCGCTTCTGTTCCTCTGTATTATAAGCTAATTAAAATGCTCTGACTGTGATGAAATCTGTCCAACTGGTCTGGAATCAAGTAAACACGAGAAAGAGGCCTGTATTGTGTTGCCTCCTAACAGTCACAATAGCAATGTGTTGGCCTATTAGAGAAGCTTTCATCCCCTCTGCCAAACACAAAGAAATTTATTTTTTTAGGAAGGGAAAATAAAGCAACAGGTGCACTAATATAGGCCCCGTAGAGCCAACCCTTTGTTCTGTGGATTTCATTTCTCCGTGAATTGGCTATGTAAACAAGGGGAGCAGTGAATGGATTTTGGATAAGTACCAGTGAAGTGACTGCACCTGCCATATACGATCACAAAACTCCCTCCTCTTCATCAAGTCACTATAATTCACTGATGCCCAACCTGAAGCCTCTTTCTGTTGTTGATCCGTGTACCCTCTACCAACCCCCTCACAGTCAGTGGCTGCTGGGAAGTTCTTCATGTATTAATAACACTTTTTTCAGCTAAAAGAAACACCAGGCCACAGGCTTTTATTATTTTGAGTTAGAAAATGCACATTCTGAAGTCAGAAAATAGTATTTTGGGTCAGGCCACACGAGCAGATCTGGGGAGATTAGTCGCCCCAGAGACAAATCTCCTTTTCTTCTGGGCGACAATCTCCCCGGTGCTTCGTTTTCCCCAGGCGATTTTCATTTTAGCCGTCGGGAAGAGGAGATTTGTCGCTGGGGCGACTAATCTCCCCGAATCTGCTTGTGTGGCCAAACTGTATATAGGGTATAATGTACCTGCTATTGTAAAATTTAAAGATATTATAAGTCGCCAAAGAGTTCCATGACTATATAAAATGGAATACGGTTTAAGTGCTTCTATACAGGTGACTTTAAGAGGCAGATTTATTAAGGGCCGAACTGAAAATTCGAATTCAAATTTTCGAGCTTTTTTATGGCCAAAACTGTCAAATTCGACTAGAGAATAGTTCAAATTCAATTTGAGATTTAACTTTGGCCATTTAACAACTCAAATTCATCTATTCACCACCTAAAACCTGCTGAATCGCTGTTTTAGTCAATGGGAGACGTCCTGGGATTAATTTGGAGTTGTTTGCAGCCTTCCAGACATTCGAGTTTTTTTCGGATTCGATTCAAATTCGATTCGAGTTTTTGGGTCGATCCTATTGACCCAAGTTTAGGAAATTCAATTTTTGAGTACATTTCGATTGGTTGAATTTCGAGTTCATGGGAGTTTATGGGAGTTTTTAGAAACTCACATGAATTCGAAATTCCAGCCAGAAATTCAACGTTTGATAAATGTGAATCTAATATTTTCACATTTTATTTATTGTAATACACTAGTACAGAATATCTGTCAGTTTCTACTGTCTTTGTGGCTGCCTCAAAGCAATGCAGGGGTTAACTCGGGTAAAAGTCAAGTGAAACTCTTCGGAAATCCATTGAGATGTTTCTTTGAACATCAATCGTACACAAACTATGAAGGCTGCAGAACTAGACCTACTACTCTGTCACCAATTGAAAGGCTACAATAAGAGAAAGGGAAGCCAAATACGCTTTCTATTGTTCTTGAATACTGGAGAAGTTAAAGGGTAAATACAATACTTGCAGTGACAATGATAAATCAATGCAGAGAATTGATTTATAGATTTATTTATTAATGCTAAAAAGTCACCAGGAGCGACGAGCGCAAACACACCTCGATCAAAGGACATTTTTACATCTTCAATGTGCTCAGCAAATCCGGAGAGTCTGTACAGACCTTCTGATTGGAGACCTAAAACGTGGCAAGCAGAAAGGAAAGAGATTTCAGATGGATGGAAACCTTTAATAGAAGCAGGTTCCTGCATTGTTTCTGCTGTTTGTCTCTCCTTTATGATCCCACCGCCCAAATCACCCTCCACTTAAGCCTATGTGAATCTTGTGAAAACACCAGTACCAGTGGTGTAACTAAAGAGGCAGTAGACCCTGTGGTTGCAGTTGTGCCCAGCCACTGAGTCTCCTTCCTCTATAATTTAGACATTTCCCCCCCGGCCCCTCTCTTACTTAAGGCCCCCATACACGGGCCGATAAAAGCTGCCGACAGACAGAGTCGGCAGCTTATTGGCCCGTGTGTGAGGGCAGGTTGGGCAGGTTAGAAATCCCATTGGATCGCGGGCGCGTCTGTGCGTCTATGCGGTCCCGAGATCGGACCACCCGTATTGGATCCATTCTGATCCGATCGTTGGGCCCTAGGGGTCTGTAGGGGCTGCTTTGCGCCTGGGCCCCTCTGCAGATTTTTTTATGGGGGGGGGGGCATCATTGTTACCCTGCTGCTCAGTGCAAGTGATTTTAACACAATTCTCACCCAAAAACACAATAAGAATTTCAGGTATAAGAATATCAGCCGTACCTGTGTTTTAACATAATCCTTGCCTTAAAATGTACTACTGCTGTTTTCACACAATTTACTAAGGAATCGGGGTAAGTTGGGGGGGGGGGTAAAAACTGCTCCATGTGCCCTTAGAGGGAAAAGCTACATTGAATTCTACATTTATTTGACTGTATAATAATTCTGATATTCCATTCTGTATACAGTAGGCTCGTCTGGAAAACATATTCTTAACATTTTCATAACCCTTTGTTTATTGTACATCTTTATGTCTGGCATTTCAGTCTTGTAATTTAATACATTTCAGTACATCATGTACAGTAACTGATGTGTAGATATGACCAGATTGGAGCTCCGGGCTATACTGGCAATCCTGTTTGTACTGGGCGGCTGGAGTGGGTGTTACTGGGGATCACCTGAAGGGATTCTGTAGGCTCAGGGGCTGGTGTAGGAGGAGTCATGAAGAAACCAAACCAACATACAAACATGACACAGGCTCTTTCCAGGTAATAGAGGTATTGGCTACAGAAGACAGGACCACTTGTACACTTATCTACTTGGACTGTCTACTGCAAAAAAAAATATTGTTTTCCCTTGATTTAAACACAGGCAAAGATGCTGCACAAAAATACAAGGGGTATTTATTAAAGGGAAACTGTCATGGGAAAATAGTTTTTCTTCAAAACACTTAAGTTAATAGTGGTGCTCTAAAATCTGTTTCTCAAAAGAGCAAACAGATTTTTTTTTTATATTTAAGTTTGAAATCTGACATGGGGCTAGACATACTATCAGTTTCCCAGGAGCCTACAGTTATGTGACTTGTGCTCTGAAAAACTTCTGTCGCTCTTTACTGCTGTACTGCAAGTTGGAGTGATATCAGCCCCTCCCCCCCCCAGCAGTCTAACAACAGAACAATTGGAAGGTAACCAGATAGCACCTCCCTAACAGCTAACAGCTGCCTGGTAGATCTAAGAAAAATCCAGGTCCCACTGAGACACATTCAGTTACATTGAGTAGGAGAAGAGAAACAACAGCCTGCCATAAAGCAGTTCCATCCTAAAGTGCTGGCTCTTTCTGAAAGCACATGACCAGGCAAAGTTTTGAAAGTATAAGAACCCATAAAAAATAAACACATTTTTTTTATAGTTTTACAATTTGGTATTTTGATAACTGGAAGAAAAGACACCGCTATCTGAGGTCAGAGTCTATATGCTTATTGCCATTTAAGAGTTGTAGTGAAGAGTAGTGCTCCTGATTAATGTATTAGAGTGACTGTAACATGAGGTCAGTAACACAGGGATGGTGACCCTTACACTGCAGAGGTTCATGACCCTGTAAATGCTGGATGATTCCTCCCCATGGAGGCAATCCATAGAAACCTGCCGTGTATTCATTCCTCTGGGCTACTGAATGAGACTGGTTGTCCCCAGTCTTATTCAGTTGGAAGCCATGTTGCTGAGACAGTCTTCATGGCTCCAGTCTGTCCCAATAAACAGGGATTAGAGTGTGCAGCTGTGAGACACATGATGGGATCAAGATACAACTATAAATAATCACTTTCTTCAATTCATAAATGTCACCAATATTTAACTAACAAGTTAAACATTAAGTCTCTCAAACCCTTTCTCTTAGTAAAATAAAATCATATATTAACGTGAGTTGATATAGAAAGTAGGAGACTTGTACACAGTCACGTGCAACTAAATAGAAGTGAAGAAATTATAACATGATATAGCAGGATCATTTTCCACACCTCTTGCTTCAATCTCTTGGATGCACATGTCCACAACCATAGGCCTGGGAGTATTGTGAGCCTTCACTAGGGTGGTAAGGTCGCAGCTATAGACTTTCTTTATGCGCTTCAGATCCGGCTGACAGTCGCTGGGTATATATTTGGAACATTGCTTATGTACACTCAGCCCACAGTCTGCAAAGAAACATTATTAATAATATTATTAAAGCTTCAACAATCATTCAGTTTAGCATTTAGTTGCAATAAGGATTAGATCAAAGTCCAAAATATCATATCATTTCCTTATCTAATCCTACTAATGATACACCAGATACTCAGGCAAAATTAGGCACTTTAGCACTTACAATCTGTGTGGTGTTTAGGCTCAAGCCATTTAAGTGACATACCCAAGCCTGGACTAAGGGGGTTATTTACTCCGAATGCAAAAATCATGATTTTTTTTTTTTTAATAAAATGTGACTTTTAAAAAATCAATAATTTTTCGGAATATATTAAACCCCGAGGATGGAAAAGTCCGAATCAGAAAATCCGGCATCTCAGACCTGTGGAGGTTGCATATAAGTCCATGGGAGAAGTCCCAATGATTTTTCGATGTGCACTGTGTTTTGTGCAATACCCTGAATGAAGTTTTCGGGCAAAAACAGAGTTTTCTGGTAAAAAATCCGTGATAATCGGATAAAAAAACCCAAAAAATTATAAAAATCCCGCAAAGCAAATTTTCCGGAAAATGTAATAATAAATAATCTTAAAAAACCCGAGCGGTAGATGCCGGCAAAAACAACTTCCACTTCGCAACATTTCAGCAATCTATGGGATACTCTCATCCCAAACTGCTACTACCACAAAAAGCCTACCCCACTTTACTGCACAAGAGACAGAGGATATAATTTTGAAATCCTTCACGGGACAAAGGAGCTGTAGAATCCAGGAAAATAATTATAAAATCATCACAAGATGGTATAATACACCCCTCAAATTGACCAAAATATTCCCAGGCACCTCGGACAACTGCTGGCGATGTGTTTCTACCTACAAGAAATCTCTAATGCAATATGCCTTGAATGCGGCAAAGATACGAATTCCCCGAAAGTGGAAATCATCAACGACACCTACAATAGTTGAATGGACCCTAGAAATGGAGGACATTCGTAAATTTGAGGACTTACATGCAGAATCGACCAAAGCGAAAAGGAATCATCGGGCAACCTGGAGACCCTGGCTCACCGAGGAAATGTTACTGGTTAGATTTACTAAGGGCGGCGCCCTGCCAGGCTAGAAAATTACCAGACCACTAGACCGATAAGCCTATAGTGAGCAGTAGAAGATATATGACAACCCCCTTATACAGCAGACAGTCCTTGACGTGACAATAAAACACCGACCTATCTGTAGTTCTGTAAGTTGGATACAAGTTTGAATAGAGGCCTTCTAGCCTGGAACCCCTATCTCTGGTTTAATTCATGCTTGGACATACCCCTAGTAGACAAGACAATAGTGACAATGACAATAATTTCAGGTAACGAGTGTTACGCTTATTGATATGCATCTTCTCTTTCGGCACAAATAAGTGTGACCGATTTGATTACTGTATACCATAATGTATGGATTGCAAATATACAATTGCTGTATGTTCAAGACTTGACCCTCTGTTCATTTTGAATAAAAATCAAAAATTAAAAAAAAAAAAAAAACCCCGAGCAGATTTGAACAGACTTTGTAGGAGAAAATATTGAGATAAATTCGGCCTTTGATAAATAACCCCCTACATATCCAGTTAACTACCTGGCATATTCTATACACAGGGAAGTAATGAGTGGCAATAGATAAAGGCAATAGATAAGAGGCCCCTAAGTGTGTGCTTGGATTCAAATGTTTTTGTAAATGCCAAGAATGAGAGTCTAAAAGCCACTTAAGTATGGTGTCCTAAAGCACTTGGATACAACAGTATCATATGGAATTATCAGCCAATAACTTGTCTACAAAATAATGACCATGGTCTTTGTCCTTGACACAAAGGTTCCAGATGAAAAGTTAGTGACGAGATTCAATTTGAGAGGCAATTCATATGAAGTCTATGGCAAAAAAACTAGAACTGAATTGGAAGAAACGTTTTTTCTCCTCAAACTGCATCTTTTCACGGGATAAACCGTGCGATAACTTTTTCTTACTGAATTGAATCTAGCCCAGAGTTGGAATAAATAGCAGAGGTAATTCCTTGTTTTTTGCTTTTATTGAACACCACAAAACAGTTGGTTGTACTCCATGGAGGTTATTATTGAAGTCCGAATGACAAAAAAACTAGAAAAAAAAATAAAGTTTTTTAACTAAAAAAACCCCTCAAAATTTTCAAGATTTATTAAACCCAGAGGATGGAAAAAGTACAAATCCGAAAATCCGGCATATCAGACCTAACGTGGTTGTATATAAATCAATGGGAGAGGTCCCTATCCTATTTGGACGTTTTTGTAGTCTGTGCTGGAATTAACCAGAAAATTCAGGCTTTTCAGTCAAAAATACAAAAAATTCTGAATTTTTTTTCACACAGGAGCGTGTAGGCGCCAAACGCAGGTTGAGATGCAACATGCTGCATTTTTCATGCGTTCGGCACCTACACACGCCTGTGTGAGTACAGCCCCATTGGAAAAAATGTAATGTGTCTATTCTTGCGCTCCCCTGCGGCTGAACGCAGAAAAAAACGGAACGCAGGGGAGCGCAGCTACAACCGCTCGTCAGTAAGAGCCCTTAGGACTCGTACAGATGCGCGTTTTTACCTGCTCTCCCCTCCGTTCCGGTTTCATGCATTCAGCCACAGTAGAGCGCAGGAGTAGACACACTAAATTCTTTTCAATGTGGCTGTACTCACACAGACGCATGTAATCGCCAAACGCAGGTTGGGACACAGCTTGTTGCATTTTACCTGCGTTTGGCGCTTACATGCGTCTGTGTGAGTAGAGAACAGTCACATATGTAATGTATACACACACTGAACAGGACTAACGTGATGCGGCACGTCGGGTTTTTTGAAGATAACTGAAATGTAATTAAACCTAAAGACTAAATGTGGAGAAAAGAAAAAGGATCAGCCTTGCTTATTAGTTACCCTCGTGTATTGCAAGGCACCTACCAGATCGCAAGCCTCCGAAGATGGAATTATAGCAAATCCAGAAAAAAAATTATTTTATCTAATGCAGCAAAAGAGGGGGGTCCTAGATTAAAGATTCTCTGGAGGCACTGGGGATTAAAATGGATTTTCAATAGAACAGCAGCTGAAAGATACAATCAGCACTAAATGATCTTAGCCCACATCTATCCATCCAGCACACATACAGTATATTTATGTTACGCTATAGAAATACACCCAATTTAGATCTAATGTTCAAGGGACATTCTGCTTTAATGGCTATTGTCCCACTGAATTTAAAGGGAAACCCACAGGGGAATATATATATATATATATATATATATATATATATATATATCTTTTTTTAATTAAGAAAAATGTATTTGCATTTAAAAACTGTAATTCTAAGCAAATTTCTGTACCTGAACATCGGACTCCCTGAGCAATGAGACCCCACATGAAATTGGCGCAGTACTCACACCAGTGTGGCCCCCGGAATGTGTGAACCTGAAATGTAAAAAGAATTTTGTTTAAAAGTGGACAGATGGTAAGACAGATTTAACTCAAAAAGAATACAATAAAGTAACAAAACTGCCCCTGCACCTGATAAATACTGAGAGCGGAGTTTTCTTGTCTTCAGCTACTTTACTGTACTTACATGATGCATTTCACAGTAATTCGATTTTAATGCTGCTCTTGACATCCTTACTCAACACTAGCTAATAGCAGCCCATCACAGAATTAATCTTCTCATTAACCTTAGAACAAAATGAATTCTAAAGGACTATTTTCTGGTCTCATTTTAGAAAATTACTTAATCAAAAATGACTCAATCAAATCAGTCAGATAAACTGGATCCTTTCCCTTGTAAAATCTCTTTAATCCACCTATTAGGGCTCTTACTGACGAGCGGTTGAAGCTGCGCTCCCCTGCGTTCTGTTTTAATGCGTTCAGCCGCAGGGGAGTGCAGGAATAGACCATTAGTTTTTTTCAATGGGGCTGTACTCACACAGGCACATGTAGGCCCTGAACGCAGGAAAAATGCAGCATGTTGCGTCTCAACCTGCATTCGCAGCCTACACGCGCCTGTATGAGTAAAGCCCCATTGAAAAAACCTAATGCGTATATTCCTGCGCTGCCCTGCGGTTGAACGCAGAAAAACGGAACGCAGGGGAGCGCAGCTTCAACCGCTTGTCAGTAAGAGCCCTTAGAATTATTGCAGCTGATTAAAGGGACACTTGCAGTAACCTGATTGGCTGGAAGGTGAAATCTTCAGATAGGAAAGACAGCTCCCTTGTAAAATAATGAACTAATTGCTTGAGAATAAAGGAAAGAAATCAATCATTTAATTTATTGTGGGCATTGTTATAAATGACACTGATTTATCACACCTCACTTTCTATTAATGACTATGGGATTTTTAGATTTGGAAAACCCTGGGTCCTGAGCATTCTGGATAACAGGTCCCATACCTGTATTAATTCCTTAATCTAATAATAAAATATTTTCCTTTACAAGAATTATAGTCTGGTCAGTTATTATTATTATTGGAAATGACAATGATAAAGCATGTTTCACAACAGATCTAACAAGATCAGGCTGTCTGCAAGTTTGGATATATGGCTCTGAACCATTAGGCTGTATCTGATGCTTAGTTGGCCAAAGGAAAATAAAAGAGTGATTTGTATGTCTAAGCCCATAATGCCTCATGTGACAGTTAACGTGTTGTTTGTGGTATTAAGGCAGTTCTATGTACTGTATCTGGCATGAGGCAAGTAAATACCTTTTGTTTTCAAAAGTCAGAATCAGGCTGTCTGTAAGTTTGGATATATGGCTCTGAAATAAGAAGCTGTATCTGTTCTATAACACCTGGATGCATAGTGGTAGGAGTGATTTGCATTTCTCCACCCATAATACCTTATGTGAGAGTTAAAATCTCATCCTTGGCATTAAGGCAGTGCCATATGTGTAGCATGAGGCAAGTAAATACCTTATGTTTTGTAGAAGGCTTTACACTGAATGTCTTACATTGTGAAGAGCTTTTTGGCTCCTTTTAGCCTGTCTGACCCTGACTAGATTGGCTTCTCTGCTTGCAACATATATTACAATAAAGTCAGTATAACAGTGGGGCTTCTTTGTATGGGGAGATCTCAATTTACATAACTTGAAAGCCAATATACACAACTTGCAAGCCAAATAAAACACACAGAATGCCTAAGTGTGGACTGACAATGTATCAGCATGGCAGACTTCTAGTTTGGAAACTTCATGTTCGAGATATATTTAGGTGGTTAGCTTCAAACATAATTGGACCTTGAACAGTACAGAGAATTGTGATTATAGGTTTTATTCTGGAACAAAAACCTACAGTTTCATATAATGAAGACATGAATGAGGCATAGTAGATTAGGGTCCGTGCTAGTGTATTGTAGGGAATGAAAATATTTTTGAGTTGTTTCAGCCACTTCATATTTGTCTCTTTAACCAAAGGTTGTGGAGGCTTTAACTCATACATTGACCATTTTTTGAATCATTGATAGATGTAGTGGTCTATATATATATATATATCTATATACAGTATATATATATATATATATATATATATATATATATATATATATATATATATATATATATATATATCTATATCTATATATATATATATATACAACATATTCTGCAGTGTTGTACAATAATGATACAAGAAAACATACAAAACAACCAATAACTAATACAAGAGGTGAAAAGGTCCCTGTCTGAAAGAGCTTACAATCTAAAAGATTTAGCATCGGCGTTTCTGTTATGTAGGCTACTGCCACACTAGGCTGTATCTCGGCCTGCTACTTGCATCAGGGATAACAATTCAGAGAGGCTTTTCTGCTACTGAGCCCATCTGTCAGTCTCCTGACTTTCAGGAATATGCCAATATATGTGGCATTACTTAAATCTGACACTCAGTTTCAGACATAGGGCCAGATTCAATCTTATGAAAAAAATCTTCTATTCCAGTTCCAGATTTCCCCACGGACATGTTCATGGCTTAACTGCCCTATGTGGAATTCAATTTGAACATCACTTTTTTTTCTGATACTGGTCTCATAACTGAACTCTAATTGGCATCTAAATAAATCTTGCCCATAGCTGCCCAGCTAAAAATTCTGATCACAGCTGAGTTCTGGGTTGGTATCTGAGTTGAATTTGACTAAATTAAAGGGATCCTGTCATCGGAAAACATGTTTTTTTCAAAACGCATCAGTTAATAGTGCTACTCCAGCAGAATTCTGCACTGAAATCCGTTTCTCAAAAGAGCAAACAGATTTTTTTATATTCAATTTTGAAATCTGACATGGGGCTAGACATTTTGTCAATTTCCCAGCTGCCCCTGGTCATGTCACTTGTGCCTTTAGGAGAGAAATGCTTTCTGGCAGGCTGCTGTTTTCCTTCTCTATGTAACTGAATGTGTCTCAGTGAGACATGTGTTTTTACTATTGAGTGTTGTTCTTAGATCTACCAGGCAGCTGTTATCTTGTGTTAGGGAGCTGCTATCTGGTTACCTTCCCATTGTTCTTTTGTTTGGCTGCTGGCGGAGAAAAGGGGGGTGATATGACTCCAACTTGCAGTACAGCAGTAAAGAGTGATTGAAGTTTATCAGAGCACAAGTCACATGACTTGGGGCAGCTTGGAAATCAACAATATGTCTAGCCCTATGTCAGATTTCAAAATTGAATATAAAAAAATCTGTTTGCTCTTTTGAGAAATGGATTTCAGTGCAGAATTCTGCTGGAGCAGCACTATTAACTGATTCATATTGAAACATTTTTTTTTCCCATGACAGTATCCCTTTAAAGTGATCAGGACTAAAAACTTTTGCAAAACAATGCATATAGGACACACAAAATAACCAAAATGCAACTTGAAGAAAACAGTTATAGTGGAGAATGGCCTACTTTTTCTTTTAGATTAATTAAAAGCAATTAAACAAAATAACAAATAGACACAAGCAGTGGAAAGCCACAGGCTGGAATCTGGCTCTTGAGTTTGCATTTTCAAAAGGGTATCCACACACTAGAAGCTGCCCAAAGAAGGTGAACTTCAATGAAATACATGACAAACTTTGAAATACATGAAATGCCTCAACAAAGTCCAAAAAGATGTAGATTGTAAAGGGGTTGTTCACGTTTGAGTTAACTTTAAGTATTATGTAGAGCAGTGATCCCCGACCAGTGGCTTGTGAGCAACATATTGGTCACCAACCCCTTGGATGTTGCTCCGTTTCTAAATTCCTGCTTATTTCTAAATTCCTGGCTTGGAGGCAAGTTTTAGTTGCATAAAACAGGTTGTTGCTCCCAGTTGCTTCAAAGCAGGTGCTTATTTTTGAATTCCTAGCTAGAAGGCAAGCTTTAGTTGCATAAAAAACAGTTGTACTGTCAAACAGAACCACCTGTCGGCTGCCAGTCCTAATAGAGGCTACCAAATAGCTAATCAATGCTCATATTTGAAACCCCCCAGAACGTTTTGCATTATTGTGTTGCTCTCCAACATCTTTTACATTTCAATGTGGCTCACTAAAAAAAAAAATGGTTGGGGATCCCTAATGTAGAACGTGATATTCTGAGGCAATTTAAAATTGGTTATTATTTTTTCATTTGTGAGTTATTTAGCTTTTGATTCAGCAGCTCTCTAGTTTGTCGTTCCAGCAGTCTAGTTGCTAGGGGCCAAATTATCCTAGAAATCATGCATTAATTTGAATAAGAAACTGTAAAACGAGTAAGAGAGAGAGTCTTAACAGAAATTTGAGTAATAAAATAATAGCAGTCCCAATAGATTTTGTTGCCTTACAGAGCATTTGTTTTAGATAGGGGTCAGTGACCCCCATTTTAAAGCTGGAAAGAAAAATAAATAATGAAGACCAATTGAAGAGTTGCTTAGAATTGGCCATTCTAAAACATACTAGAAAAAGTGAACCACCCCTTTAAGGGAAAGCAGAATGATAAACCATGAGACCTTGCCCTGCAGCTCTCTGGTGGGCTGCTTGGAAGTGTCAGTGAGCGCAGTTTAATGAAAGGGTAGGATACTTGTAACTCACTTTCAGCAAAGTATAGAACAAAACTAAAACATACATGGGATTAGCACAAGGGTATTCAAAGAAGCAACGTCATTAAAGGAGAAGGAAAGGCTTTGTGTACTTGGGGTTTCAGGTAAGTCAATACAATCACTTGGGGGTGCCTAACATTTGGAACCCCCAAGTGCACCAAGCCTTTCCTTCTCCTTTAAGCTCTGACTGTGTTCTTTGTGAAGATATCTAATTAGTAGGTTAGACTGACCTGTTGGTTATTTCGACTATGGTTGCATTTTTTCGGAAGAGAAATACACATATGGAATCTATTATCCATCATTTTTAGGATCTGCAGATTACCGGATAAAGTTTTTTCTGTCATTTTGATTAACATTCCTTAAGTCTGCTAAACACAATTAACACAAAATAAACCCAATATTGATTGTTTTGTCACCAATATGGATTTATGCAGCTTAGTTTCCATAAAAACAGAAAAATAATTTTGCCTAAAATGTTTCCAAATAATAGATGATCTGTTTTATATATTTGTCTAGGTTTATAGTATGAGTTGCTGCCCCTTCTCTTGTATATAAGCTGAAAATGACAATTG
This sequence comes from Xenopus laevis, assembly GCF_017654675.1. Lineage (NCBI taxonomy): Eukaryota > Metazoa > Chordata > Amphibia > Anura > Pipidae > Xenopus > Xenopus laevis. Next base: position 35,983,033 of record NC_054382.1, on the reverse strand, counting down.
ACAGGGTTCCCAAGAGTTATGAGAGTTTGGCTCCTTTTCTTGTTTTTTTTTTATAACTCTTTTGATCAATTTAGCACATTCATGTTTTGTAATGTCTGGAATATTCTTTTTATGGAATGTACCACACAGTATTATCTGTCATACTGGGCTGAAACTGAGAGAGATTATTATCACAAGATGTTTAGCTTTCTAAGCAGCAGCTCTCCAGATTGAAATGTCAGCAGCTAACCGGTTTCTAGGATTACATTTACCCTAGCAACTAGACAGTGTTTTGAATGAGTTTGAAATATGAAGAGGAGAGGGCCAGGATAGAAACACAAGTAATATAACACGAACACTAAAAAAGCAATTGATTTAGGCAGGAAGAGTCAGTGCCCCGTATAAAGGCCATAAAGAGGCAGAAGAGGAAAGTAAATAATTAAAAAAAATTAAATCAATTAAAAAGTTGCAAAGAATACAAGGTTCTATAACTTACTAAAAAAGTTAAAGGGGTGGTTCACTTTGAGTTAACTTTTAGTATGTTAAAGAATTACCCATTCTAAGCAACCGTTCAATTGGTCTTCATATTTTCTTTTTTTATAGTTTTTGAACTATATGCCTTCTTCATCTGACTCTTAAGAGCTTTGAAATGACCCCCATCATTGATTTCGACACTCTCCTATTCATATTCCAGCCCCATTTCGAATCAACGGATGGTTACTAAGGTAATTTCGACCATAGCAACCAGATTGCTAAAAAAATGCAAACTTTACAGTTGCTGAATAGAAAGCTAAACAACTCAAAACCTACAATTAATAAAAAACGGAAATGAATTGCAAAATTGTGTCAGAATATCACTCTCTGCGTCCTACTAAAATTTAATTTCAAGGTGAACAACCCCTTTAACATAAAGGTGAACTAAAGCTTTACGTATGACCAACCGATGACCCTCTAGCTATTGCTGAACCCCCATTCTGATGTGGGAGCTTAGCAATAACAGACATTCATGGATTAATTGTGGGTGCCTTCAGATTTTATGAGGACTGCCCTTATTATGCCACTACTAGTAATGGGCGAATTTATTCGCCAGGTGCGAATTTTCGGCAAATTTGCCTGTTTGGTGTCGGCGAATAAAATTCGCTGGCGACCATTCACTGGCGTAGAAAAAATGTTGACGCCGGTGACGGTTTCGATGCCGGTGTTACAGTTTTCCCGATGCCGCCGACTGTTGCGACGCCGGCGCCAATTTTGCGGCCGGCGAATTGTCCCAGGCGTCAAATCGTTACGCTAATTTTTCTCCAGTTTCACGAATTTCACAGGAAATTCGCAAAGTTCATGGTGAAGCGAAACGGGACAAATTCGCCCATCACTAGCCACTACTAGAGAGTTAAAGTTACACATATCAGTGGCTTGGGGGAATGTTTGCCCTTTGGGAAATCATATACAATTCAGCATATTGCTAATTTCTGGAGTCAGATTCCTGTTTTCATATGGAAAACCAGACCTTCTCAAAGATAACTCATATCAGCACTAGCCAAATATTCACGCCAAAATCCACCTCTGCTGGAAAGTTTCCTTTCATTCTTCTTCTTTTCAGCATAAAACTGGTTTTATTGTGTCTGAGAAATGCAGCCTCCATTGGGCAGAGTTGAAGAAGTGCATACTTTCCCAGGATCTCAGCGCACATACTTCTACAGACTTCCGACCTCTTTTCCCAGAAGAACCACATGAGTCAAATGGTTTGTGTACATTCACATTCACCACATTCATACAATAACAGTTATTCAGCTCTCGGACAGATGGGATGTTTTACTGTAACAGTGTGTGGGCACTAGGGATCGACATGGAGCATGTTGAAAACATTAACTTATCTTTTACTAGTCAATGCCTTTTTTACTGTATGACAGTCAGTTTTTCTATTGACTAGCTGAAAACTAGTCTTGTAATATTGTCTACTGTCAGTTGGTGGTACCACGAGAAAATGAGTGCAAAAGCCGGATTAGTAGCTATGGGCAGGTGCTTTAGTGTAATTCAGAACCTATTTTAGTAAATAATCTCCATGATGTGTCTCTGTAGTCAAGAAAACAGAAAAAAGGAAAAAAATATAATCCTGGAAGGGCATTATTTCACTGCCTAAAATATAAATATATATCCCAACAAGCAGGTGAACAGCCAACCCCTAACTGCCTTCATTGTGATATACAGGCCAGTGGGAGAAATGAAACCAGTTGTAAGACACATGTTGTGCTTTATGGATAACAGGTTCTCTTTCTAACGGCTCTCTCTATAGTAATCCTGTAGCTTCTGCAAGTTGTTGCCTGTATATCAAGTTTACAGATAAAAGAAAGTTCATTTGTCATAGGGTTTAATTGGGAAGTGTGATATAATTAACTTCCTTATACTTCTTATATTTTCTTGAAAGAATGCATACCTCACAATTGTCCCATTTTGACAGCTCAGCACGCAGTCCCGGATTTTTATTAAAAAGTCCACTGACACCAGAAAAAAATACAAAGTTTCTGAAATTGAATTAAATAAGAGGCTTTTTGGCAGAGAACCCAGAATACTCAGCACCTTAACTTAGATACGTTTGTAATAATTTAAGATAGGAATTCGACCAATCGAAATTTATTAACAGAATCTAAACCTAATCTGAAACGAATACAAGTCGAATGAGAAACTTGATTCGAATTTAAAAAACTTGATTCGGAAGGCTGCAAACATCACCAAATTTGATTCCTGGACCTCTCCCAATGATATATACAGCAATTCAGCAAGTTTAAGGAGGCGAATAGTCGAATTTAAGTTCTTAAAGGGCCAGAGTAAGATGAATCTCGAAATTTGAATTCAAATTATAACTCAAATCGAGTTTGGATAAACCTTGAATTCAAATTGAACACTTCGACCCTTAATGAATCTGCCCCTTAAAGTACTTAATTGTTCTGCAATCAAAATACATACACATTTAATAAATGAAGCAGAAACTGTCAACGCTCATTCACGCTGCAATCATGCTGATCATAAGTGTATATTGACGCAGTATAAAAGTTTTGGCTGCCTACTCTGGAGAGCTCAGGGACACAAATAGCATGTTCCCCTTAAAGATTAATTTGTCTGAATTATTTCCATCTTCGCGGTACAGTTATAATGAATCAGACAAGTTCAAAGGAAATGAGAGATAAACAATCTCACAGAGTCTGTAAAAAGAGCCTACTAATGTCTCAAATAGGACTCGTTTATGGAATTCCTGACTGAGTATGGCTGCTCACATGCCCCAGATACACTAGTGATGCATGCTAGCAACAATGACGTCTTTGCTTATTTATAAACCATAACTGTGGGACCCGTTTGCTAACGCTGTGCATATCTACCCAGTCCATTATTCAGCCTGCAGTGGACTGACCAAACTTACTGTAACTGCTGAATAATTGCTGCACTGGGACACATTTGCCTCCATATACTTCTGTAGACAGTGGTAAAACCTGTGCAGGGCCCCTGGATTTTTGGAGTATTTTCATATTATGCGTGGTTGTGATGCTTGTTCAGAACAGAATCCCTTAATGGATAGACTCAGTGTCGGATTGGGATACCAGGGGCCCACCAGAAAACCTCAGACCGTGGGTCCACTTTCCATTATTCCTCCTCTCCTGACTCAATCTCTTTATTCTCATAGTTTTTTTTATACTCTATTCTTCCATTATTAAGCCTCTTTTTTCCCATAAAGAAATAGAGAATGACAATGAAATAGGCCAAATGGTTAGAAGCAAGAGGGCCCACCGGGAGTTTTCCTGGTATCCCGGTGGGCCAGTCCGACACTGGATAGACTGCAAAAGCTAATGATCTAGCCTGACCTCCATATAGTGCACACACCTGGAATTTGTCTATGGCCTTAGGTTATATACCTGCATACAAACCTTGTCATTCCTCAGGCCTGTCTGGCAGGTCATATCTGCACCTCTGACGGCAGTTTTTTCCCATTGAATTCAGAATTTTACACAAAGCAATTAACTCCCCTAAGTGCTAAACTGCAACAGTGTAACTACCCACACCAATAAATCAGCAACTCAATCGTACAGGTTATAAAATGATCTAACTGGATGCAGTACCACCCTGTGCTTTTAAAGTCAAATTGAATATAAAAATGTATTCCTCTGGTGTATGACCTGTGTTTGGCGTGTGGAACACCTCAGAGGCTACAGACAATCTCTTATCTACCGATTACAGTAGTTTTAATATGGAGCAGAGGATTCTGGTTTTACTACAATACACTAGGATTTAGTGTTGCATATCAATAAAGGCTCTGTATCTGGGTATTAATGGGCTCTTTAGCTCACTGCATAACAATTGCACAGGTGACTGCCAGTGTCCTGGAAATTTATTATTTTTAATACACCTGGTGAATTAAATTTTGGACATAGCAATTGTACTTAAAACATAAAAACACACGTAGCATAAATATACTTCAGCTGAAATTGCCATGATCTCCTACTGACAATGTAACATTCTTTTCTAAAATAGTATAACTGATCCTACTACAAACCTGTGCCAGTTTATGTATTTGTGCCCTCCTGCATGTTAGAGGTTTCATGGGGTGGGCTCTTTTCAGGCAACATACAATATACTTAGGGCCACATTTACTTATGGTCGAATTTCGAAGTGAAAGAAACTTCAAAATTCGACCATCGAATTGCAGTAGTACGATATTCGAAGTCGAAATTTTTTTTGATCGAATATGACCATCTGCGATTGAATTAAAATCGTTTGATTGTTCGATTAAATTCTTCGATTTAAACGATCGATTGAATGATTTTCAAAAAAAAAACTTTGACTTCTAAAAACTTTAAGGTGGCGAAGTGTCGAAATCGAAGTTTTTTATAGCTACAGTACTTAGATTTTCAAATGGTCGAATATTCGAAGTTTTTACAATTCGAATCAAAGTCGAATTTGGCCTATTCGATGGTCAAAGTACCCAAAAAATTACTTTGAAATTCAATGTTTTTGAATACGAAAATTCACTTTGAATTCACTTCGACCCTTAGTAAATGGGCCCCTAAATGTCTATTTAAAGCAGGTGTTAATTACAGGGTTATCTGGCAAACCAGTGCCTGATGTGCCATGGGAAAGGTAACCAGCTAAGCTGCAGCACAACTGCACCCTGCAACTCTCTACCCATCGATGTGCCTTACCTCTGCTCTAAAATAACCACTTGCTAAGGGCTGCACATCCTGCACTGATATAAATGATGGGTTTCAGAGGTTTGAACCCTGTGGTTTGAATATTGTTTTGCTAATGGCACATATTTCCCTAGCCAGCCCTTCCACTGTACCTGAATGATAAAAATGTACATGTCTATCTATGGAGCACTTGTGCTCAGAAGAAGGTATTGCCAGTGTCGGACTGGGATGCCAGAGGCCCACCTGAAAACATTGGACCATGGGCCACTTTCCAAACTATTATTTCTCCTCTCCTCACTTAATGGACCAGTAACATAAACAAAAATTTAAAAAAATATTTTTTTCTACTTAACGAAAAAAAACCCACCAAGATATATTTAACTTTAAATTCGCAAAGTCTTTATTAAGAAATGACTTAGCGATTCTCCACTTGCGCTCCTCTTCCGAAATGGGGACAGGGCGACGATCCATCATGCGGTGCTCGATTTCTCCTCCCTGGCTATCTTCTATAGAAGGCAGGGAGGATAAATCGAACGCCGAACAATGACGCCGTTTTTATTATTATCATTCGGTGCCCTGGCTGCACTTTCACATTTTAGTGAATTAGCGTTGTCCTGGCGAATTTTAGGCCGATATGAGCGAAGCTGTCCCTGGCGAATTTCTGCAGGTTAGAGAATTTGCCCCATGTCAATCAGGCCTTCCTAACCATCTGCAGAACTGCAAAAAGCTCTTTTAGGGATGTGGTGCTCTGGAGTATTAGTCCATATTAATATATAAATAAAATATTTATAGCAACGCATACTTCTGCTGTGTCCTTTGCATCTTGTTGTATGAGCTTCTCATAACATTACTGAAAGGGCCCAATGAGCAAAGAGAAACTGAATAACACTCACAACAGGCCTCTTATATCAGAGACAATCTGAGACATCCCTCTGTTTCCCAGCAGAAATGATAAAGGAAGGAACAGTGTGACAGGCACAGTGCAGACACAAAGCCCTAATCACAAAATAACCTATTTGTTTCCCTTTGTGTTAGGATAGCCCTTCTTGATTGGGCATAAATAATCTGCTTGTTTTTGTACTTTGTCTGGTGTATGGAGTACAGCAAGTGTAAATACTGTACAGTATACTGCATGTCTGTTTGCATGTGTATGAGGAAATAATGGCACAGGCTTGTAGATGGTTCCTGGCACATGCCGAGAATAGTAGCGCAATATCTGTAAGCCTCTATGTACAACTCTCAACAGATGTTGTCAACATTATTTATTGGAGACAACAGGAATTGTAGATTAGCAAGAGCTGCAGCGTTATTATCTATATATTCTACATTCTAGTAATAATTCCACATCTGAGAGCTTGGTAGAGGAATGTCTGATCTGTAGACCCCTAGATGTTGTCAAAGTAGAACTCCCAGCATCCTTCACAGCCTTTGGCTATCAGCAGGATTATGGAAGATGCAGTTCAACAACACGCTGGATAAACATCTTTGGCTTACTACATTCCTCCCCCTATCATTTGGCCAGCCAAACATTAATATAGGCTACCCAGGACAATTAATATACCTTTTTGCCTTATGTAAACTTGCCAACAGAAAACTGTAAATTAATGATTAAATGAGCTGCTCTGAAAAAACAAGGAGGATCCACATGACTGTGCTGAAAACAGACCCTGGCTGCACTGTAACCCTGGACATAGTATTTGCATATATGGTCAGGAACTGCCACTCTAATATACTCTACATCTATAACTCTTGGGGTATACAGTAATATATATATATATATATATATATAGATATATATATATATATATATAAATATATATTCCCATTATATAATGTATAGCTACAGATCTGTGTACAAGCCACAAGAGGACTATCCATACAAGCATTTATATAGTAGTATATATACTTCATATTTACTGTACAGGTCTGTGCATTCTTCCCTGCCTTTGTATCTGATTAGTACTAGATTAATTACTGATCACTCTGCCATAAAAGGTTGAAAAAGATATACACTACGGCAGTCATTTCAAGGATCTTTCTTTCTCCTGATGGATGCCTTTGCAAGAGATTAAAATCTAGATACCGGAAGTGGATTACAGAACGCTTGCATACAAGGAAAGGTACAGCAAATCCTCTGGGATACTGCTGAGATCCGTTTATTTGCTGTACTTTTGCAGAGAAACCTTGTGGCACAGAAATGGATTAATAATGAACATATAAACATAGGAAAAGAATATTCAATCAGGTCACTTACCTTGAAGTTGTGTGCTTTATCGTAGTTGCAATGGTTGTCATTTTTGGCTATTGCTGCTCTTCTGACCAGGGAAGTGATCTGTGAATAGGCAAAGAGTTTTAGAGGTTGCCACAGGACTGCGCTCCTACTCCCAACCTTCATCCCTAGGGCGAGTGCTAGCAGCTCCTGTCGCTTCTTGCCCTTCTTAGACCTGTGGACAGCATTACAAGTTTTGTCACTTTCCAGCCATGGCTCATCGGCCAGCATGGTGTCTGGGTCCCAGATCCTTTCGCTTTCCTCCTCTGTGCCTTGAAGGCTTACAGTCACTAGGTTGGTCCAGCTGCTTCTGATGCTAGACAACAGATTGGAAGCAGCTGCAGCCCATTCTACAGAGACCTCCTACATGTGACTTGAATGGGCTGTCTTGTGGGTTGGATGGAGCTTCTGCATTTCAATTACTAACGACCCTACTTTGTTTCACTTCTAAAGGCAGGCGTGTGCCTGCAACTGCAGTCCTCACACTTCAAATGGACAAACCCCCTTCCTCAGAAACAGCATCCAGTAAACAATGTACAAGGGGGAGGCAGAAAGACAGGCTTTTGGTCATTTCAGACATCACTTCTGCTCTGTGAGCACATCACAATCATGCCAGACGCCTGCTCCTGCTGCTGCAGCCCATAAACAACCAACTCAAGAGCCCTTCTGGTCTGAGCCTCTGCAGATTAAACTATGCTAAATCCTGATGATGATATGATAAAATCTCTCTCTTTCCATATCCTGGGAGAGTGCAAATCCAGCAGGACTTGAAGGATTAGCCTGGGCTCTCCTGCACGTCATTTTTAATCTACCGCATTTATCTAAATGGAGTTTTGGGCTTTATATGCAGCTCAATGAATTGTATTCATGCATTCAGTATGGGACAATATAAAGCATCATCATGCAAATGTATTTTAATTACTATGGTCCAGTTGTAAAAAAAACTGCCAAGGCTTGACGTAAAAAGCAGTGTATATTCTGTATTAAACTGTGGGGTGAAATTATCCTACAACTGAGCAGGAGGTAAGGAGTCCACATCACAGACACACACACACATTTCACACCCCACATTTTTTAATTCAGCTAAGCAGTACAAAGAGCTCATATATATATAATACTGTTCTGCGTAAAGGTGGCCATACACGGGCCGATAAAAGCTGCCGACAGACCGTGTCGGCAGCTTATTGGCCCGTGTATGGGCCCCCCCGACGGGCTTCCTCGATAAAGATCTGCCCGAAAGTCGGCCAGATCTCGATCGGATGGGACAAAAAATCCCGTCGGATCGCAGCCGCATCTATTCGTTGATGCGGTCCCGCGATCCGACCGCCCATTACTATTCATTAGGATCCGATCGTTGGGCCCTAGGGCCCACAATCAGATCAGCCCGATATTGCCCATCTCAAGGTGGGCATATAGGGGAGAGATCTGCTCGTTTGGCGACATCGCCAAACGAGCGGATCTCTCCGTGTAGGGCCACCTTAACTCTGTATGTAGTTTTTATCTGCTGTATGTAGTGTAGTGTTAAGGTCCCCATAGACGCAAAGATTTCTCTTGCCGAACAACTGATTTTTAGCTAAGTCCGACCAATCCTTCGAAATTATCGTGGGGTTAGTGGGATTCGAACGATCGAACATCTTACAATTTTTCGTCCGACATCTTTCAGAAAATTGATCGGCCAGGTTAAAAAAATCTTTATCGGCCCCAGTGCAATCTATCTATGTTTGCAGGGCCAAGCAGGCAGCCACCCTTTGTTTTCCTGGCAAATTGGTCTTTTTAGTTTCGATGACAATCGGATCTTTTAAAAATCTTTACATCTATGGCCAGCTTAAGCCACAGAGTAAAAAAAAAAGATATGGGGGGCTCAGTTAGCAATGCTACTCACACTGGAGTGTTATAAGATCCTCTACGAAGCAGGTAGTAAGTCTCTGTTTGAAACCAAAGCTCCCCATCTCTTGATAAACTACCAGGTTCTGCTTCACTTTAAAAGCTGACTGCTCTGAACCCATTACAATACAATGCTGCAAGCATTTATGATAAGGGATTCCTGGGCTCTTTGCTAGTAGCTAAATCAGTGTTCCCAACATGTTGCTTACCAACCCTTTGCTTATTTTTGAATTCTTGCCTTGGAGGCAAGTTTTATTGCTTAAAAAACAGCTGTACTGTCAAAGAGAACCTCCTCTAGGCTGCCAGTCCACATAGAAGATACCAAATATCCAACCACTTATTTGGCACACCCTGGAACTATTTTCATGCTTGTGTTGCTCCCTGACTCTTTTTACATTTGAATGCGGCTCACAAGTAAAAAATAGTTGGGGACCCCCGAGCGACAGTATGCTTAGAGTTTGCCCTCTACCTGTGGTGGATATTAAATTATGATTATATGAAAATGTGGCCAGTTGAAAAGAAACAATGATATGCTATGCTAAAATAGTGAATAGTTTGTGGGAGGAACTGCCAGCAGATCAGATACAATAGAACCAGCATGTCCAGACATGAAAGATACAGTCTGTTATGTACCTTTAGAATTTATTTTGCAATAACTAGTTCTACACTCAAAAGTTAATTAACACCATATGTTAATATATATCACTAAGCAATGGTGTCTTTACCTCAGAGATCACTCTGGTGCAGGTCTGGACTGAAAGGCAAAACAGGCCCTGGCATTTCAGGTAGGTCCAAACAGACCCCCACCAGCCCAATAAATAGTGAGTGTCTATGGCATCTTATAGCAGCCCCTCTAGCATTTGCCAGAATCCACAGATTGCCAGTCTGGGCCTGCTCTGATGCTAGGTACATTTATTGTAACTGCTGTTTGTGTTTCACTGTGTTATAAATATATACAGTATATCAAGGCCTGAGGGGAGGGTTGAGATCACAGCCATCCATCTATAATACAATAATTAACCCAAAGAACAGTATATATTTACTGATAGTTGTAAAAAATTAGGGAACTTTTAGCCTATAGCAGGTAATACCAGCAGCATCATTGTAATTGTTATTATGGTTATATATACTGTGTATATTGTTGAGAGCTTATGAAATTGGTAACACAGTGTTGCTTAAATATCCCTGATCTCAGGCTATAAACAGTGTTATAATACAAATTTTTTCTGTTGCTGTTAACATGTTTATTTTCAGATACCAAAAAGCTCATCATATAACATAAAGCTTGTCATGTTTATTATGAAATCATAGTAAAGAAAGAGGTTGAAAAAGACACACAAACATACAAGCCCTCACGCAAATCATTTATTTGCAGCTTGAAGGTGATACAGTAGCTGAAGCCCCATATTATGGAGTTATCTCTAACTGCTTTCTGACTCTGAAAAGGTAATTAAGCAAATCCCTGAATCAGCACAATAATAAAACTGGCCTTGTGTCTTCTCACTTGCTAAACTGCATCCAGACCTTTTTTAAAGACATCTATTGTATTTGCAAGTAAAATTGCTACAGGGGGGAGAATTCTTTAACGTCAACTTTCTCCTTTCTTTTCATCTCATTCTTTACTCATGGGAGATGTCCTTGTGTCCTCTTGAAGGTTTATTGTTGGGTCAACAATACTGAGTAAACTGTCATGGTCACATGATTGAGGACAGACTGCACTGCTGAAATAACTGGCTAAATCTAATGTTCTCGTTCTGCTCATGATGCAGGAATGAAAGATCAATAAAACCCTTAAGTAACAGGTGTGTATTTAGCTTTATTATTCTGTAGGTTCCAAATCAGCAAGTACAAACTTTATCTAGTCCTGTGGTAACTAGTTGGGATGTTTAATACACCAGGCACCCAATATAAGTATTTATCCATGTTCTCCTCAGTTACAGTCATTACTTTCTTTTGAAGTCTTTCTGTAGGATAATGAATTCACTTTAAACTAAAAAGAGCATCCTTGCATTTCGGTTCTCTGTGGTGCTCGACCCCCCCATAGTCTTTAATTAAATGCCTTAACCCCTACTACTTAGTGTTAATGAACTTCTTTGTTCTTCCAGCCTTCAAACTCCCGTTTGGTATTTGCTTACATAGCATCTCTATTGCTGGACTATCTCCCCACATATTCCACTCTCATCCCTCCCATGTGAGATTAGACATGAGCAAGTCGATTTGTACCTACAAAGTGTTTTATGATTTTGCGTGGAGTTGAAAAAACACAAAGTTCTTTCTTTTTCTACAATACATTATTTGGCAATAATGCTGTTCATTGAAACAAAACTGATCCCTTCTATATACAAAAATAGAAAGGCCAAAGGCTAATATGTTTGGGACGACTACCTAGGCAGGGAGCCCTTATTATATAATATATAATATAGGAAGACTGCAAAATTTTCTGCAGTTGTAACCATAGCTGTTGCCATCATCTTAGGCATCAATATGTACATTTTAAATGAGATAGAAAAACAAAACAGTAGGAAATCCCTAGAGGGTAGGACACAGCATTACTTGAACTCGGCGGCCATGCTTGTATAGGGCTTGTATAGGGTTGCTGTGGTCATCAGTCTGGGGCAAAGTTAGAAAATGTATCAGCCACGTCTGCTGTCGCCAGTCCCATTTATTTGGATGACTGATTATTCATTAGACAGCACCCAGCACCTGTGTCTCAGAGAGTTAATGAAGCTTGTGCTTTACAGCTGAAATAATTGGTTCTACGGGATGTAGAAGTTGTGCAATGACATGACTCAGGCATTTTGTACCCATTGATAGAGAAGGAGCTGCGTTGCCTCACCTTCTTGTCTGTGTCTAAACAGGAAATAAAAGGGAGTTGTGGGACCACTCCAAGGCTAAGTAAAAATGTGTTTAAATACAATGGAAGTGCAACTAATTTGTCCAATAAATTAATGCACATTCCCTGGTCCCCTGTGTAGCACCCCAGCACCCGTCCCCTTCAACAAAGGTGGTCTCATGCCTTTAAAAATAGTCGTTGATTTGGGCAATCTCTCTCTCTTAGGGCTCTTACAGACGAGTGTTTTTACCTGCGCTCCCCTATGTTACGGTTTCATGCGTTCAGCCACAGGGGAGCGCAGGAGTAGACGCACTGAATTCTTTTCAACGTGGCTGTACTCACACAGACGCATGTAAGCACCGAACGCAGGAAAAATGCAACATGCCGCGTCCCAACCTGCGTTCGGCGCTTACATGCTTCTGTGTGAGTACAGCCCCATTGAATAGAATTCAGTGCGTCTACTCCTGCGCTCCCCTGCGGCTGAACGCATGAAACCGGAGCGCAGGGGAGCGCAGGTAAAAACAATCGTCTGTAAGTGCCCTTAAAAGCCGCAAAAGTTAGTGGGGGTTATTTATAAAGTTCGCGCAGTGCATATTTATTTGCAAATGGTCATATTGCCCATGTTTTTTCCTGAACGCTAAAATATTGCACTGCTGTGCCCGTCTTTCCAGTTTTTGTGAATTTGCATTGTGAACAAATTTTCGAAAAATGGCTCGCAAATGAGATGGGTGTTTGCGTGAGTGCACCCAGTGTGTGAGTTTGTTGTGTGCGAAAATATCGTTGACAGTAACTTAAATTCGCAATTTGCAAAACTGTTTTCGCAATTTGCATTTTTCACCAAATTTAAAAAGCTCTTATGGAAATTCGCAGTGTGAAAAAAAATTCTCGATTCTGTTTGCACATTAAGTACACCACCCTTATCCAGCTTTATAAATATAACCATGCGCAGGGCAAATATGTTCACTGCGCAAATCATTCTGCCCTGGGTGAAGTTTATAAATGAGCCCCAGTGGCGGGGGAGGATCTAGCCCTCTGATTGAAACCAATGCCAAGGTCAGGAGACACTGAACCCAAGGAGTGTTACTTTTATACTATAAACAGTTAGGGACCACTGTATGGGGTTTACCTTGACGTGGTATGGTGGCTTACCAATTTTATGATCATAACTTTGTAACTAAAAACCCCTGTTTTTGTAAACACATGCACTTGCATCTATACTGAATTACTTATGAGACAGGGACCAGGAATGTGCCTTGCATTTTTGTGTCTAAACAGGAGCAAGGATTTTACAAACTGTGTAGTTAATAAGTGCAATGAGTTCTTTTGCATGTATTAAATATAATATGTTCCTTTCTGCAGTGCATCCGCCATCATGAAAAAGAATTTAGATTTATAGTCTGAGCCAGCACACAATGTACACTAAAACATATGACAGAAAAAGTTATGTACCCTCTAAACAAAGATATGCATGCGTTAAGCAGGTCTTAAAAAGCGTGCAGTGTTATTTATGGACCTATTCTACTATCCAATTCTGCCCCTTTCTATCTGTAACTGAAACTGATATCTGGTAGTTGTGGGGTCTCTGACCCAAGAAAATTTGCGAAATTAGCGAAACGGCGTCCGTTTATGATGCCGGTGTCCGTTTTTTTGACGCCAGCGCAAACCTTAGGGGCCCATTTACTAACAATCGAGTTTCAAATTTTTCTACGAATCTCTAAAAATTTGTGTTTTTTTTTTAAATTAAAAGTTGTCATGGTCCTATAGTCAATGGGAGCTGCACTGATCCTATTGGACTATTTTAAATCAATTCGGACTTTTAGAGGTTTCAAAATGCTTTTCCACTATGAATTGAATTTTTAGAGGTTTTCAAGATATTTAATTTTTAGTGCATACTTCAGTATAATTTTTAGTCGTGGTTTCAAAAACTTCTAAAACCAACCTTTGATAAATAGGCCCCCACGAGTCACAGAACTATAGGAGCAGTAACCCAGAGCAACCAATAAGATGTTTTCTTTTGAACAGGTGAACATGCTTCTTGATGATTGGCTGCTATAGGTGACTAGACCAAACTTAGCTTTCTTACATAACACCATCAGCAAATTAAATAGGTAATGCAGTAAAGAATAAGGAACAGTTGAGAATGGAGCAGCAGAGCCAAGATAAGTGGCTGGATTTTTTTGTTTTGGGGATGACTTAAGGGGTAGTTCACCTTTAAATTAACTTTTAGTATGCAATATTCTGAGACAATTGCAATTAATTGGTCTTTTTTAAATATTTTTTTTTTTCAGTTATTTATCTTTCTGTTCAGCAGCTCGCTAGTTTGGTATTTCAGCAGCTATCTGGTTGCTAGGATCTTATTTACCGTAGTAACCAAGCAGTGTTTTGAATGACAGAAAAGCATATGAATAGGAGAGATAAGTAAAAAAAAGTTACAATAAAATTATAGTATCACAGAGCAATCATTTTTTTGTCTGCTGGGGTAAGAGACCCCCATTTGAAAGCTGAAGAGGAAGGAAAATAACAAATATAACAAAAAAATAATGAAGACTAACTGCAAAGTTGCTAGAAATACAACATTCTGTAACATACTAATAGTTAACTTAAAGGTGAACCACCCCTTTAAGTTGGCCATACACAGGTAAAAGTTACCAATTAGGTTATTTCAGATGGAGGTGGCATCTTATTGGCCAGTGTATGGGGCACCGACAGGCCTGCCTGCACAATATCTGACCAAAGTTTTTAAAATCAGGTTTAAAAATCCCATTGGACAAGGCGCGCATGTGGTCCCCATGCCAACTTAAGCCACATTTAGCCATGTGTGTGGGTAGCCAAATCCGGTCCAGATCCACTTAAAACAGAATAAGGAGAACTAGCCTACTGCTATAACATATGCAAAAATGTCTGAAGTTAAAAACAGCAGCAATTTCGCATGGGAAGATTCTGACAAACGGAGTAATCAAAAAAAAAATGTCATAAACAGGTGCAAAGTTTGTCCTCGCTCGAGAAACCAATTAAAGAACATTTATTGGTCTGATGCAAAGCAAACAAGTGATTGCGAGGGTTATTAGACCTGGGACAAATGTTGTACCTTATATTACATTACTTTACTAGTGTGCTAGATGTCATCAAATTTGCTGATAAGTTCAATTCCAGTTATCAAACTTTATTGAATAGCCATTATCAGAATTAGATAACAGATGTCACTGCTAGAGGTCAAGAGTCTATCCTGGTTTAACTATGAGATAAAAGACAACACTAGTATTACTGAAGAACAGGTTTATTATCTAAATTTGGGTATGTGTGTCACAACCCATGTAATTATAAGAGTTAGCTAAAATAAAGCACAGTCCACGTCATTATATGAAAATTGCTAATATGGCTAAAAACTGTCACAAATACAATGCCATTCATGCAGGCATTAATAATTCAGCATTGAACATATATTTCTAAAATCCCTTCACAGGAATCCCTCCACTTGTGCATCTACAGTAATTGTATGCAGTAAATCTGATGGAAATGCAGTGTACTCTCCTTTTGTATTGTGTGAATGAGCAGAACTTATAGGTTTAGGATCTATTACTCTAAAAACGTTTTATCCAGAAAGCTAGGAAACATGGCAATAACATTCGCTCTACTGTCCCATTTATACCAAGAATTCTTCATTACTGACTGATATGTTTGATGCTATTAAGATGGAAAAATAAACAAGCTGGGTTTTTCAATACTTAAATATTTGGTAGCCCTATGCAACCCGTAACAGTAGGCCCTCAACTGGTAATACCCCAGGTCCTGAACATTCAGATAACTGACCCCATGCCTTTATGAATATATCTGATAAGCTGCCCAAGGTCCAGTTATCTCTATTCTTGCATTCCGAACAGTGAATTTGTTTTTCTTGGTTGTGACTGAGCATGCATGTGTTTTTGCTGTACATAATTGCTCCCTGTTATACACAATAATTGGTATTGCTTGTAATGTAATGAATCCCGTCGTGGAGTTTTGGAGAATTTAAATTCCACTGAAACTAAAATGTTTTGCAGCTTAACCACGGCTACCCCTCATAGAAGAAAAAATGAGCCAAGCAGTTTTATAAGGCTAGCCAGTTTTTGCCTGCTGCTAGTGACCCACCCATTACTGTTTTAGCTGATTTCTCCTAATTCGGTCATTATATAACAGACGGGGTTAAGCAGGACCCAATGCATTATAATAAAAATAACCCTTCAATTAAAATAAAAAATTGTGATGTACAGATTGCCAGCCTGGTTTCGTGTAGTGCTGGATGAGGTATTTCCTGACAATTTCTCTACATGCATGGCTTTAACCAATCCCTTTTTCTGAATCTAGGTCAGGCATTCTGCTCCAGGCAAGCAATCCCTTGCACCAGCTGATTAGCTCGCTCCAGCTCATGCTTTTCTATGTGATTACTTCTATTCCAAGGTAGAGCGCAGTCATAACAGTCCAACATGTTAGTTCATTTTTTATCAGCTAAGATCACCTTGAGCTAAAGGGAACATCCCTTTTTAATTATTATATTGTAATTGCAAACTCAGCTCTGTACAAGCAAACACAAAATCACTGACACTGTAATTTAGGGCATTGTACCTACTAATTGTTACTTGAGCAATGGTTTGACAAGCACAAAACTGCTACTGTGAGCTACTGAAAAGGCATCTCTGCTTAAAACTGCTGTAATGCTGTAACTACTGTAATGCCCCACACTAAGGGGGTTATTTAATAAAACTCGAAATGTTCTTATTATTTTATTAACACGTTTTTGTCCATAAATTCAATAAAATCAGGTGCGGGAAAAGACTAAAATCGTGAAAGAATTTGATTCATACAAGTTTTTGTATTGGACAACTGAAAAAGGAAAGAATTTTTCAAATTATCGTCTGAAAACCACACATTATTCAGATTATCGTACAAAACCCATCACAGATCATAATATCTTTCAATTGTAAAAGAGACATCTGCCATTGGATCTAAGAGAGAGGGGAAAGGGGCACTGTGTTTTGGGTCAAAGGGTCCCCATATTTTCCTTTATGAAATGTTTCTGTTGTTATTTTATACATGCTTTTTATTAGTGTAGCATAGTTTCCTCTTGCCCAGATGTCCTGTATTCATTAAATTAAATATACAGATATAGGATCCCTTATCCGGAAACCCGATATCCAGAAAGCTCCGAATGTCTGCCTCCCATAGACTCCATTTTTTAAAAAATGATATCCTTTTTCTCTGTAATAATAAAATAGTAGCTTGTACTTGATCCCAACTAAGATATAATTAATCCTCATTGGAAGCAAAACCAGCCTATTGGGTTTATTTAATGTTTAAATTAATTCTACTTAAGGCATGAAGATCCAAATTACGGAAAGATCCGTTATCCGGAAAACCCCAGGTCCCAAGCATTATGGATAACAGGTCCCATACTACTGCTGAGTTGTTTCCTTTACCTTCATTCAGTCAAAGCCTTTCAATAGGAGGTGCAAGAAGACACCCTGGTCCCTGGAACCAGAATTATCACCTGGCATTTTCAGCCAAAAATCACAGCTACAATAGAAGAGATTAAAATGCCCATTGCGCTATACACCAGTGGACTAAACATCCTCAAATGATGGGAACAATGGGTCACAAAGTACAGGTATGGGATCCATTATCCCATTATTCCGAAAGCTCAGAATTACTCGAAGGCTGCCATAGACTCCATTTTGATTAAATGATTCAATGATATCCAGCAACCCCAGATGGAGGAAAGACACTTAAAATGCAGATAAGAGAAATGCTAATGTTGGTGCATCAGTGAAGCCAGGTTAGTGCACTTGATTTATGTCTTAAAACAGCTAAATCTGTTGCTCAGATGATATACTGTATAGACTTGCATATAGTGGCTGGGCTAAAAGGATTGTTTGGTGTTGTCCTAGCATAAGCTTAGCAGCCGTTGATCTAGAAGTTATACTTAGGTATGTTGTTGCTACTAGGAAATATGCCCAACAGTTATGAATCCATGACACAACCCTAAAATGTACCCATATGACAAATATATGAGGAACACTCTACGCCTTCTCCCACTGCACCCCTCATCAAGAGCAGTCACTTTATTTAAAGTTCATTCTTTAGTTAACAAAAAAGAAAACAATTGAATTCGGCTCATTTAGTGCATGTTTTCCATTCTAGGATATAAAGTCAGTGGATTAATATATGTAATATAACTTGAACTATTCACCCTAAGTAAATGCTTGCCAATTTATATACATTTCAATTATTTTACCATCTCAGTGTGATTCCAACAGTGGAATCACAGTGATATGGTGAAATAAAAGACTGTTGTTCAAGGATATTGGTGTGCTGGTCCCCTTTTCAGCTATACACAATCATTGATCGAGTAGCTAAGGATCTGCAAAGTTCTAAAGTCTTGTCAAATGTACCTTTAAGACTTGAGCATCTCTCCTCGCCTTATTCTTAAGCACTTTAAAAATCCTAACAATGCCCCCCAGACAGGGTGTGAACTTTGACGTAAACTCTGTGACTCTCTCACCACAAAAGGAATTCAGTGTCAGTGACTTGAAGACTAAAGGTGGCCATACACGGGCAGATTAAAGCTGCCGATATCAGTCCTTTAGACCGATTCAGCATCTTACCTTCCCATGTGTGGGGGCTACCGACGGGTCCTCCCAATCGATATCAGGCCAAAAATCTATTTGGCAAGTTTGGTTTTTACTGCGATCCAGGACCACATCGTCTAGTTGATGCGTTCCTCTGACCCGTCGCTCCCATTCGATCCCCAGGGCCGAACGTTTGGATTCACCCAATATCGCCCTGCAGTCAGTGGCCATATCGGGTTAAGATTCGCCAAATGAATGGATCTAATAGTGTATGGCCACCTTTAGGGTGTAAAAAACAACAGGAAAATAACCACACATCGCCAGGATTCGCCGTGTAAAAAATGAAGTAACTGCGTTTTTTCCTTGGGGGCATATTTATTATGCTGTGTAAAATTAAATTGGTTGGAACAAAAAGGTGTAAAAAGCTGTGTAAAATAAATGGTGAAGATGTGTGTAATTTTACACCATGTGAACGCCAGATTTGACGCTGTTATTTTACATTGCTTCTGGAGGAAGTTACAAAAGAAAAAATGAGCAGAAATGTTATGCCATTTTCAACTCGTTTTTTACATGGCAAAGCGTCGGGATGTGTGTCCCAATTTTTACACATAAGGGGGCGTAATAAATATGCCCCTTAGAAATGTAGCAAGATCAGGTTTGGGCACCTAGTGAGGCTAGCTGTCTCTTCCCCAACCAGACTAGATACTAGTAATAGTGTAGGTCCACAGTGGCTAAAGAGGTATGGAATACATCTGAAAACCCATCATCCAGAAAGCTCTAAAATTCAGCAATGACTTTTTCCACAATGTCTTATTGTAATGAATAATTCTTTATTTTTGGCCCATTTGCTTCTATGACATATGTGACAACACCACTAATTTTCCCTTATGATCTTTTTCAAATACACACAACTCTCCAAATGTCTCCCAGAAGTATTTTCAAATACACACAGTCTCCCTCTCCCAGAAGTATGGAGGTCCTTTAGCTTTACAATTAGCTTCCTTGACAAAGAAACATTTTACACACTGCTTAGATAAGGCAACACAAAATACACATCACAGCTCATTCCGAAGTCTGCTGCTGTGTCATCAAGGAGAAGTTTCAGAGAGTGTTATTAAAGATAACTCCATCTAAATACCATACTCCCACCAAAACATCCTTCCTCCCTCTCCCCCAGTGCACCAGACATGCCCTCCACTTTATTACAAATTCCACTCAAGGAATCCAACTACTGTCTCATAGCAAGAGCTGCTTCCCGGAATTGTTTATGTCACATCAAATCTTATTATTAACAATGACATGTCAATTTGTGGACTTAACTACAGGTGCTGGTAAGTGCTAAATATTTTCCAAGTAAACAAATACTCCCTTCCAGCTGCAACACCAAGACTTCTAAATACTTTATGAGTGATCACAGCACTGGAAACTGCAGAAAGATGGTGCTCATTGAAGCTAAACTGTAACCAGAAAGTACAATTTCTATTGAAAACTGACAATCACATTATTTGTTATAGCTTTGTGGGGTAAAACCTTGCATTATTTGAGACTACTGACAGCCTTTGGACATATTTAAACAGAGGAGAAGTTGCCCGAAACATCTTCCAGTGAATCCATCACCTTCTTGCTATGGAAAATGTGCCTTTAAATATACAATATGCCACTTATATTGTGCTATTGAACAGGCAAACATCTGTGTACACTCCGATGTTTCATAAGCGACTATATTAAAAATTAAGGTCATAATTGATCATTAGGCATCTTTTAGGCTTTACAGGATGCATGTTTGAAGTCTTATCTCCTGCTGAACATATCTGGTTTATATCCATTTGATCTACTTCTACCTATTAACTTGCATGTGCCATGGTTTCTCTTGCCCGTTCACTGGCCCAGGATGCTATTCATTGCCTTCTTGCCTGCCCATTATCCTTCAGTATTAAATTACATGCTGTTCTTCAGGCAGTCTGGATCTGCCTCAAATAAAACAGCACCCGGTAAGTCTACCCAACCTTTCTGTCAATCCATTCAAGTAGAAAAATTCTTCACCTAATTCAATTCCAAATTTCCCCATAGACTAGTGACTTTTCATGAGATAAACCACTAGGTATGTTTTTCTTATTAACGTGAATCTGGCCCAATGCATTATCCAAAAAGAATTTGGCATGGGTATTTCGATTTTTCCCAATAATATACATATTTTACATAAGAAGGTGATCCGCAACTGCAAATACAACACAATATTTTTTTTAATGCAAGAATATATTTCCTTATAAAGGTTCATCCTAAATAATAGCTATATCTTCCATTTTAAAAATATATTTGTGTGGAAAAAGCATCTGTAGAAAAGTAGCATGACTTGTATGAGGCTATACCGGTACCCTGTCTCACGAAGAAACTTCAGGTGACTTTGGAAAACTAATGTATGTTTTCCACCAGTGATTTAATTTAATGCTGGTGGAAAAGCATTTAGGGGAGATTTGAACTCTCTGTCTACCAGTAGCCCAAGAGCTATTTTTGATTATTGAGGCATGTGTGCTGTTAATTCATTTTTAGTCAGCTGAGGAAAGTAGATGGTCACATTTAATAAGGTCCCTTAAGAAGGGCAGAGATATAGTAAATTACATTAAAGTCTAAATTGGTCAGAGCCTTCAGTGGTATAAATCAGATTAGATCAGATTATCATCCTGACTAAATTGTGGCTCCCTGCTGTCATTTCTAGATTCTGAGAAATCGAATTTACTTGGTTTTAATAAAACAATGAACTCTGAACTTCAGTTTGGGTTGTCATGAAATATTTGAGATATGATGCATGAAGCCCTCTTCTCTATAGGAGAACCCACATACAGTATGTTGTTGCACAGTTTGGACAGAAAATGACAGAATTATATGAACAGTCTGTGTTTTTTTTCGGGGGGGGGGGGCATCCTAGGAGTAGTGCTGGCTTTCTGACTGAAGACACCAGAGTTCAGTGGTGATAACCACTCAGGGTCCTACAATTAAATAAGAGTCAGCCAAGTACGGAGTATATAAAACATGCCTGTTTAATATCTAACCTTTCTTTACATTTCATCGGTCTTGGGGTGCTACTAAATTTTATATGTATTTGTTGTTTACTGTATTGTTTTGCCATCAGTATGCATTTATACTAGCTAAGTTAACACAGACAATGTCTTATTTTAAGTGTAAGCAAACCAGTCACTAATCAATAACTGTAATCAGGGCATTGTTGGAAAACACACTGCCAATTTTGGAGCTTACTATATTACATGCTTCTGGATAACAGATCCCATACCTGCACAATAATATAAACCTATAGCTGCCAACATAACTTCATTAATGCCTCTGAAGTGCACATACTGGTAAAATCATACAGGTAAGGGACCCATTATCCGGGAACAGTAGACTCCATTTTACCCAAAAAATCCAAATAAATTTTTTTTAAAAAAAAGATTACCTTTTTCTCTGTAATAATAAAACAGTACTTTGTACTTGATCCAAACTAAGATATAATTAACCCTTATTGGAAGTAGGTGCACCGAATCCACTATTTTAAATGCGGCAAACCCCTGAATCCTTCACAAAAGATTCAGCCGAATACCGAACTGAATCTGAATCCTAATTTGCATTTTCAAATTAGGAATGGGAAGGGAAGAACATTTTTTACTTCCTTGTTTTGTGGCGAAAAGTCACGCAATTTCCCTCCCCACCTCTAATTTGCATATGCAATTTAGGATTCAGTTTGGCCGGGCAGAAGGATGCGCCCGAACCCGAATCCGAATCCTGCTGAAAAAGTCAGAATCCTAGCCGAATCCCGAATCGAATCCTGGATTCAGTGCATCCCTAATTGAAAGCAGAACCAGCCTATTGGGTTTATTTAATGTTTACATTATTTATTTATACTGATTTATCCTGAATACCCCAGGTCCCAAGCATTCTGGATAACAGGTCCCAAACCTTGTATTATTTGTAGTTGTTATTGTGATTAAGCCAGGCCTGGATTTGTGGAAAGGATGCCTAGGCCTAGGGCGGCAAGATTTTAGGGGGCGGCATGCTACCCAACCATACCCACATTGGTTCAAAAACACTGGGGATGCACTGGAGATATAATCATTTTTTAAATTTCCTATGCGTCAGTCCCCATTGCCCCGGTCCAGATGCACGAACAAAGGGGAGGGGACAGGGGCGACGAACAGCAGTGGGCCTAGGGGTGCCCACTATGTAAATCCGGCCCTGGATTAAGCTTTATTCAGTTTTCATGGCAAAAAAAAAGAGACCTTACATAGGCTGTAATCCTTTGCAATATTTTTCTTGTTCTTGCCATGTAAAGCTAAATCAGGTTTAAAAATAGTTTGCAGAAGGGATGAGACAGACATTGCAAACAGAGAGAATTTGCCTCTGGCCATAAAAATAATCAAGCATTTCTGTGCAGCTGTACAAAAGCATTATGGAATTTAAAATATTGCAAGTGTAGGAAAGGATTTTCAACTCTATCCAAGACAGAGATACTTACTGGCCTCATATGAAATCTTATTGGCCACAGGCATTTTGCAACCTGTGACAACGTTCAGTAACCTGCTAAACCGCCCCAGTCATGCCATATAATTTATCTCATTGTTTGGAATGGCTATATATTTTTTAACCATTTCTTTTCACTTCACATCATGAATGTACTGTCGTTCTTACTGTTCTTCAAACTGTATTGTACAAAGGAAATCATACGCATCACTTTGTTCTGTTGTAATAGATGGACTGTGTTTCAGATTTTATGGGGCATATGTATTATTACTTTAACAACATGATAATCCACCACACATGGCCACGCTTAGCTGTGTAAAAAACGGCATAACATTTTTACGTGTTTTTTTCTTATGTGACTTCCGCCAAAAGCAATGTAAGATAACAGTGTTGAATCTGGTGTTTGCTTAGCATAACGTTGCACACACCTTCACCATTTATTTTACACAGCTTTTTCAGCAAATTCCATTTTACACAGCATAATAAATATGCCCTTATGTATCATCCGCTGGGGCCCAAAATTATGCTTACTATAAAAAATATCAAAGAGAAGCAATCATTTTGCAGCCATAATACCTATATAGCTGATTATGGTAATGTTTCAGTCTCCTGGCATCCCCTGCAACCCCGTTCTAAACCGCATGTTTAGCATTTAGCATTGACATATGAGGGTTTATCTTCCAGGCAAAAGTATCATCATGCCAGTCCCAGGCAATGTTCATAAATCACAAGGAAAGGGGAATTTACTAACTAGGGATGGGCACATTTTTTCGCCTTGTTTCGCCGGAAAAATGACGCCCATAGACTTGTATGGCATTATGTGTCAAAATAATAAGACGCGCGTCCAAAAAATTTCGCCGCACGACAAAAAACTTTTGACACCCATAGACTTTAATGGGCGTCGGCGACATTTTGCCGGCAGCGAATTTTTGGCGAAATGAAACGGGTCATCCCTTTTACTAACACATTTTCACTACCATGTGAACTGAAAGGAAAGTCTACTTCACCAATTTGTTGGTGGCATCCCTCTGGTAATACAATTGCTTGAAGTGGGGCATTCAGAGGCAAAGTTACAACAGGTCAGTTAATTACTGGTCCAGTATAAAAGTATTTACTGGGGGGGATAATAAATTATATTATAAACAGGCCCGGATTTGCGGCAAGGCCGCATAGGCCGGGGCCTAGGGCGGCAAAAAAATAGGGGCAGCATGCCGCCCAGCCGCCGTTCAACTACACCAGCTGCGCCGGCGTTTTTTTCGCCGGCGCGCTGGGAAGGCGGGCGCTAGGACCGCGCGGCCACCTGGTCGGACCGCGCGGCCTAGTGGCGCCCAGAAGTGAAATCCGGCGCTGATTATAAATACATATATAATTCATCTCATGGCAGAAACCTCTGTGTGTTCTTATTCTACAGTATGTTGTAGAATACACAAATTTCAGTGAGTCATGTGACAGAAATGACATCAGAACTCACGCCGTTTATAAGGATATAACTTACAACATATTCATGGCTTTTGTGTATTATATATATATATATATATACATATATACACAGTCCAAAAGTCCTTAACGCATACCATAATGCATATCTAACTGAGTCGATTACCTGGGTGCTATCTTCACTGCCAAAATTATTCAGATAGCAAAGAAAAAGATGCCAGGGTTTATATATAAAAAGTTAAAATTCCATATTTATTGGTATACATTAAAAAGAAGAATCGGCCTATATATATATATCTTACACGGAAACGTGTAAATGTAGAATGTGTGGATTAATACTTATATTGCTCAAGTGTTATTTGCATTGGGTTATTTGGGTGTCTCCAGCTATTTCTCTTTCTAATTGAATATGACAGAATAGCAAGGACAGATGGCCGCATGCCTCTGTCCTGTCGTCTCCTTAGCAAATGCCATAAAACTAAACAAATAGATTCATTCCGTAGCATCAGACTGGTGCCTTTCATTACACCGTCTGAAATGGGTGGCTGTATAATTCATACAATGTAATTAAATGGAGCAAAAACTCAAGGAATTCTGTGAGACATATGAAAAGCCACCCACTAACAGGGATTTTATGCAGAAAGAATATAACAGTGAAAGTGTATATTGAATGTGCAATTCTGTAAAACAAATATAGCCCTCTTCTGCTACTGCATGAGATCTAGCACGCATTTATTGCATGTGGCGCTACAGGAGTCTTGTACCTCCGCTATATGGGAGAGCAGGTTCACTTTAATACACTTTAATATGGCGTGCCTCCACCCAAGGTCAGGACAGGCTGAACTGTAATACCCCTCTCTGATTCGCAATACACATACACAGTGGAACGGTTGATGTGTTTATTTGGCAGGACACTATACCTTTTAATTACAGTGATACAGGTAGCCTGCCAGCCAGGAGCAACGTCACTGAATAAATGCAGCTGACCATCTTTGAACTGTTAAGGCGAATTCCCACTTATGTGGCAGTTGCTTCAAAGTCCTTTGGCTTTCCATGCCCTGAGAAGAGCACGCTTTGCTCTTCAGAACTCTGACAAGGACAAGGACCCCCTTTCCTTCCGCACCATAAAGAGAGCGCACTTTTTCTGCCACTGGGGTTCCCTACTAACTTTCCCACACAGAAACTCTGGGAGCATACCCACTTTTCTTATAATCTGCTGATTCTATATCCCAGCAGCACTTCCTTTCTCCCAGCAGCACTTTCTCTCTCCCTCTTCCTTCCTGTCAGCTCTCAGAGGGTGGGGCTCCACCCCTCCATGCACAGTATCAATACAAGTGTACACAGCTCTCCTACACAAAATGCAAAAGTATTTTAAATATAATGTGCAACTGTGTTCAGTACATGGAAATACTAAATATCTAAGGCAAACAATATAACGATATTTGGTGGAAGAATAAAATATAGTAAAAGCTTTTGTTTCAGTGGAACTGAGCTTCAGTCTGGAGCAGTGTCAGCCTATCACCACCAGCATCTGCCATAGGCTAAGCATTTCTAATATTTTGGCTGTGGGATGTTGAGTTGTTACAGTCCCCTGTGTGCCATAGGCCTTTTTGAGTTCATACCAGATAACACAGGCAATAATCACTCATATTTTGATAAATATGCCCCTTGAATTTCAAGCTATTTTTTGTGTACTTCGACTAGGGACTAATCTGACTTTGATTCGAATTTGAAAAAACGTCGAAATTCGAAGATCGAATTTTTTTAAGTACTGTCTCTTTAAAACTTCGACCATTCGCCACCTAAAAGCTGCCGAAGTGCTGTTTTAGCCTATGGGGACCTCCTAGAACCTGTATGGAGGCAATTGGGGGAGAAAAAAACTTCAAATCGTAGTAGAACGTAGTAGAATCGTACGATTCGGAGTAGGCCGAATTCGGGCCACTTCGACCCCAAAAAACTTCGATCTCCATTCGGTTGGTCTTTTTGATTTCGAAGTTCAAAGTTTTTTTTAACTTCGACCTTTGATAAATCTGCCCCTTAGTGTTGAGTAAATCAGTATCAGGTTAGCACTGAAGCTAAATGAAACAACTAAATGCGATTTCCATGGCTAACTTTGGAGCAACTAGGACCTGATTCTATTGAACACAAGTCTGAAATGCAATCATAGGTAATAAGTCCATATGAAATGGATGACCCTGTCCACAATATACAGTCACATCTAGCCAATCAGTGCATTGGTTGGTGAGTAAGCAGTGTCTCTAAAAGTGAATTATGTTCAACCTCTCTGCAAGTAAATTAATTTCACTTAATAAAGTATACAATTTCTGAACTATCTTGTTGGCAGAATGTCACTACTGTACATTGTTAGTAGGGAAAGTGTTAAATGATATATTGTTCTTGAATGGCCATTTAAGGACCAAATATTGAAGGGAAGGCATTTGTGTTCTCATTTCTTTAAGAAAAAGTGTCCCTGCCACAACTGAGTGAAAGCTCTTAACCAGGGGACAATTAGGTCTGAACAATATAACTTTACTGTGTGAAGCCATCTGGGTCAATGCTATATTCAGCTAGAGTCTAAGTGGAGTTTTTTCACTGATTAGTTTATGGCCCAGTGGCTAGAGAGAGGCAAGGAAGAAGGCTATTGACTTTTTTATTTGAAAAAGACACCAGTGTTAAAGAAAATGCTAAAGGCGGTGGACACAGGATGACAATCTGCTGGCCAGACCCTTCTTGAATAATTATAGTAAAGTATGCCTGCGCTACTGTGCATAGCTAAGGAAGACTCCCACTTATAACCCAGCTGGTGTACATTACATGACATTGCTTCTTAATGCAGACACTGAGAGGTCTGTGCAAAAGAAATCTGTGGCAAACACTGAATAAATCATTGGCTGTAGGTGCCCGCAGAGAATCACCTCTGGTGAAATGTACATTAAGCTTTACTGTGCAGGGCTAATTTCACCAGCCAGCAGGGCTCAGTCCTGTAAAAACAAATATATGAAGATACAGAGGGATGTGCTCAGGGGAGAAAAGTAGAACAGCTGAACTCAATGTAATAGGATTAGCATTAATAACCAGATTTCCACTTAAGTGCTCCTGAAATGCACTGGATAAAATTATTATTATGTTGATAATTCATGCGGCAGTCTATAGCTCCTAGTCCTTGTACTAACTGCTAGGTGTATACGGCCTTCTTATTCATTTCATCTGGTCATTTTTCAAATTGTCTGTGCACAATATTAAAAAATGTGGCAAAATTATTTTTGCTCTTTAATAAGCAGAACTTCTCTATTATTTACATTCATACTAAAGAATATTCACTGATAATAAATGTTCAGTGCAGATAGCTACATAATGTAAACAGTCTGTTCACTTTGTGTGCTCACAATAAACAGTTTCACGTAGACTTTTTGATCCTATTCTTTCTCCTTCTACCACCCACAAACTATAGTTTAATACTAATTTCCCTTTTATGATGTATTGGTAACATTCATTTTCATTATCTTTAGCTTATATTGGGGAAAACACTATAATATTCAGTGCTATAGCTGATTTTTAATAATGGGAACATATCTATGCCTATGAAACATGGGGCTTTTTGGCCAACTTTTCCATCTAGCAGAAAACCGTGTAATGCCACTGCTTCGTGTGAATCAGCCAAGTCACTTGAAATGAAAGATTGTTTGATTCATTCCCTGTTGCTATTATTATATGTTAAAAAATCAAGTACCACAGATACTAGGGGACATATTTGTTCTGCAAGTACACCAAGACCTCCACTCCAAAACCATGATACACAGTGTAAAATTGTTCCCATCTGTGTAATGTGTAACTTTGTTACATCAGTCAGTTCTGTGCAAAGTTCTGTGTCAGTTGTGTGCAAAATATTGTGTAAGGAATCCGCCATTCCTCTCCCCAAGATGGCGGCGCCGTGTCTTCCCATGAGGTTCTTCCCGGCCGCATCGCTGTGACGCCAGCGCCGAATTGCCAGCATCTGATTGGTCGCCAGCGGTCGGAATGGATGCCAGCGTCAGAACGCCAGCGTCATGACGACATTTTGGCGCCAAAGGAGGCCTATTTAAGGAGCCTGCAGACTGCAAACTGTACCAAATTATAGGTTCCTCTTAGTGAGTTCCTGGGTGCGCTTTTGTGAATATTCTATTGATCCTGATATTGATCCTTGCCTGTTTACCGTGTATTGAACCCTTGCTGCCTGAACCGTCCTAATTGCCTGAACTTGACTTCGCTTTTCTCTTAACCCCTTGGATACCTCGAACTCTGTTGGACTGTGCTTAATCTTGGTCCGCTACTCCTGTCTGAGCCTTCGGACCCATATTGGTATGATTTTTTGAATTGTGATGTAAAATTAAAAACGTTACATATATGAAGATTAGTTTTTGTAATGGATTATTCCTATGATTGCAATGTATGGTAGTAAATCAGACATAATGACAATAAAACTCTATAACCACACCAACTATTTTACACAGTTTTTTATAGTTTACAAACCTTTTGTATAGTAAATGCAGACCTCAAATGTTAAGCTAGCCATATACAGATAATATTGTACAAAACAACATTTCCCATGTATGAGTTCCTTTACACTGCCCTGGTTTTAATGGCATGTTTGCATCAAAAACACTAGTCTAGTTTATTTGAATAAGCTGCAGTGTATCCATGGGGGCAGCCATTCAAGCTCAAATGGGCAAACTGGCACCTGTATATACAAACAACTACACGAAAAAAAGCAATCGGGAGCACCTTCCATTGGATGGAATAAGAAAACAAATTAATGGTGTGCAAGGTCAAGTGAAATACTAGTTAACCAACAAGAAGAAAATAATGACCCATTAAGCTGCACCCCCCATTCTATTTGTCAGAGGTTCCCACCAAATCAAAAATAATATTTAAAACATAACTTTTAATAATAAGTAAAAGGGTATGTCGAGAAATTAACAAAAAAAATGGTTAAAAGAGAAATTAGGAGGGAAAGCTATATGGACTCTGGGGTCTCTGACAAATACAATGGCTGGGGTGTGCAGCTAAATTGGTCATTCCTTTTGCTTCTTGTTGGTTCACCTGTATATACAGCAGATAACAGATAAAATATACTTTCTGTTCTTAAACGGGATAAACAGGAGCAAAATGTCATTGATGGTTCTCTAAAGAATTAAAGCCTGAAAACCTCTCGTATAAAAACAGAACATTGGTAGCTAAGAAATTTATTTTTCAAATTAAATTTAAAATGTAAAATGTTAAAAGAACATTTAAGCCCCCTTAGGGCAATGCCACATGGGGCGCTTTGTTGCGAGGGGGAAATTTCTCAACAACGTGCCTGAAAAGATCTTTTTGACCTTTGATTAATGTGCCTCCCAATCTACACTTATGATGTGCTCTACTACTTCTATACTCTGCAGTGCCTCCTACTTATGTATGTCTCCTTTGGGCATCAGTAGAGATCATGAATAGTGATGGGCGAATAAATTCACCAGGCGTGATTTTGTGACGAATTTCCACATTTCGGCGCCAGCGAATAAATTCGCAAAACTGCCGCGAGAATTCATTGCCTTCAAAAAATTTTGGGAGTGCGTCGAAAAAGTTGCTTGTGTCAAAACTGTTGCACGTCAACATTGTTCAGACGCCCCTTGACTTTAACGCCGGCATCAACATTTACGTTTTGACGCCGGTGTCAAAATTCACGTTTTGCGATTTTTTTTTTCGGCAAAGCAAAACGGGACAAATTTGCCCATCAATTATCATGAAGACCCCTCTATGTGGCATATGCCATGCAACCCCGAGCTGAGAGCAAGATTTATCATGAGAATCTTGGTTACCCATATTCCTTTCTGTATGAAAACAGGGTCTGCCCTGTGGTTACAGTTCCAGTGATTTTTGAATGAGTATTAGCCAGTTTTTAAAAAAAGAATAGCAAGAAAAAAAAATTTCAACGAAATAGGTGCATGGGCAGAAGGTTTTTTCTGCGTGAGCCTTAGCTCTGACTGTACAACACTTGCAGATACAAAAAAAACCAACATGAAGTGATACATTTGATCACTAACATATGCACAGGGGAGAACAGGAAACCTTTTAACTAAATATAGTAAAGCAGAGGAAACTTTCCACCTAAAATAAGCAATAGTCATTCCTACATTCTTTATATCCCACCCTGGGTCAATAGACAGAAGAATAGAGCTGTCACGCACAGACCCAGTATCAGCCCATTCTTGTAATATACACATTGTGCACAAATATGCCCTTCTGCAACACTGTAAGGCAAAGGCCATCACTCCTCTATGCAGTACTTGTCATGTAGTAGCCATGTTATCATAAATATTAAGAAGGAATATATATATATATATATATATATATATATATATATATATATATATATATATATATATATATATATGAAGGAATATATATTCTCAGATGCAGTTGAACTGCAGACTTTCAGCTTTTATTCAGTGGGTTGAACAAAAAGATTGCATAAATAGGAACTAAAGCCTTTTTTAACACAATCACTTTATTTCAGGGGCTCAAAAGTAATTGGAAAAATTAAAAAAATGAAAATAAAATGTTCATTTCTAATACTTGGTGAAAAACCCTTTGCTGGCAATGACAGTCTGAAGTCTTGAACTCATGGACATCATCAGATTCTGAGTTTCCTCCTTTTTGCTCCTCCAGAGCATTAAGCTCTGCCAGGCCTTTACTGCAGCGGCTTTCAGTTGCTGTTTGTTTGTGGTCATATGAAATGACATTAAATTGTTGTTGGTTTCAGGAATTAAAGTGAAACAAAAACGTGGAAGCAGCACAGCTGCTGTGCACACAAATCCATGGTAGATAGGGCCCTGTGAATTGCAAGATGATGGGTTGAATGACCCATTATGTGGCACATTTTCAAAGTTTGCATTGCTTGTTTGTCTTTGCCAGAGGCACAGGGAAATCCCATGATTACCTAGGTAGCGCAATAGCACCAGACTTACCTTTTTCAAATGTGTCTCTGCATATGGCCTGCCTAACCAATCCTCCTATAACTGCCAGACATTTCACTTCACACATATGGCAGAAAAAAAAACTTTTGTAAAAATATACAGTAGATATTTAAGGCCAAATCGAGGTTTGCATATTATGTTTTTCTGAACCTCTCACAAATGGGCCAATTTATTTAAGGGTGAAGGGAAGTTTTGCACACTCATATAGAAGGATTTATAAAATGTGTGCCTGAAATAATTTTTGTTCAGCACTCTTAATAGTGTAATATAAAATATTTATTGCTTTAGACACAAAATATTAGCTCTATTAAGAAAAACTATTGCTACAGAATCTGTTGCTTCTTTGTTGCTGATTATCTTTTAGCATCAGAAAAGTTTACCATTATGCTGGTAGAGCATTATGTGTGTAGGATGTATAGCAAAGGGGCAACAGCCCACACATTCCTAAGAATAACAGAGAAAGGTATTCACTTTACTGGATAATGAGAATGTTACAATGATGATAAGCATCACAATGAGCAATTAGTGGATAATGGTGAATAGTCACCATACTGTATTGTGTAACATGGTCAAGGCTGAGCAAAAGTAAACGTCTTATTCCCATTCTCACATATAGGACCCTTTAGGTTTATCTGTAACTGCTAGACCTATAGCCTAAGTTCCACTGTATATGGTTATTTTTGGCTGTGCAAAGGTGTCAGTGCTATATAAATAACATATTTTATTATTAATAATAATAATAATAATAATAATAATTTCCTAGCACAACTATAGTAGGCTAATTGTAACAAAATAAAGTTGATCTTTAAAGGACATGTAAAGACTAATATAGAATAAGGCTAGAAATGCTGTATTTTGTATACTAAATACAAACATGAACTTACTGCACCTCAACCCTAATCAAACAAATAATTCATGCTTTCAAAGTTGGCTACAGGGGGTCACCATATTGTAACTTTGTTAAACATCTTTGCAAGACTAAGACTGTGCGCTCAGTGGGGTCTGGGCTGCTTAGGGATCCTCATAAACAAAGCTGCTTGAGTTCTGCATGGCTGGGAAGTAAGGCGGGGGCTCCCCCTGCTGTTCATAAGTATGATTGTTTCCCTGCTCAGCAGTTAGGGACCATCTGCCAATTCCTATCCACAGCAGTAAATGAAGGGAGAATTTCACTGCATACAGTCAGGTTTATTATAAAAACCGTACACATTTTTTAATTAAAATATATTGGAGATAGGTTTCTTTTTCATTAAAGAAAGTAAAAATGGATTTTTATTTTTTGCCTTTACATGCCCTTTAAGCCTTGTTTTAAACTAAAGAAGGCCAGGCTAAAAGTTAGGTTACAATACATTAATTATAATAAACCATAGCAGCCCTACTGGCAAATACAATGTCAACTCAAATGCATATCATACCAATCACAGTTTTTAATTAATTTAATCTATTTGGTTGGAATGGATTTGCCAGCTCTCATTGTTGCACATGCACACAGTACAAAATATATGACCCGACTACAGACAAACTCAGACAGTAGGGTAATTGTAACAAAATAAAGTTGATCTTTAAAGGACATGTAAAGACTAATATAGAATAAGGCTAGAAATGCTGTATTTTGTATACTAAATACAAACATGAACTTACTGCACCTCAACCCTAATCAAACAAATAATTCATGCTTTCAAAGTTGGCTACAGGGGGTCACCATATTGTAACTTTGTTAAACATCTTTGCAAGACTAAGACTGTGCGCTCAGTGGGGTCTGGGCTGCTTAGGGATCCTCATAAACAAAGCTGCTTGAGTTCTGCATGGCTGGGAAGTAAGGCGGGGGCTCCCCCTGCTGTTCATAAGTATGATTGTTTCCCTGCTCAGCAGTTAGGGACCATCTGCCAATTCCTATCCACAGCAGTAAATGAAGGGAGAATTTCACTGCATACAGTCAGGTTTATTATAAAAACCGTACACATTTTTTAATTAAAATATATTGGAGATAGGTTTCTTTTTCATTAAAGAAAGTAAAAATGGATTTTTATTTTTTGCCTTTACATGCCCTTTAAGCCTTGTTTTAAACTAAAGAAGGCCAGGCTAAAAGTTAGGTTACAATACATTAATTATAATAAACCATAGCAGCCCTACTGGCAAATACAATGTCAACTCAAATGCATATCATACCAATCACAGTTTTTAATTAATTTAATCTATTTGGTTGGAATGGATTTGCCAGCTCTCATTGTTGCACATGCACACAGTACAAAATATATGACCCGACTACAGACAAACTCAAGGAGAAGGAGAAAGTCTGGAGCCCAGGGAAAGGTGCACTGAACCTGAGGGATGTTCCCTATTGGAGTGTAACTATTGTACTTTTCTATTCTCTTTATTCCAGACCTTGAATAGCAAAGCATTCTGTGCTCTTTATCTTGGGCTCAGTAGCCGATAGCTTAATGTCAAACAAACAAAACTCTCCTCTGCAAACATGCGCAGAGAAAGACTGCCTTTTCTTTGAAGATTTTCTTCTTCAGGAGCAGTGCACTTCAAAGACATTTTACAACATTTTAAACAACTTATATTGCACTTTTTTATAGTACATTTAACAACTCTGATGGATTTATTTTTTGGCAGTGTTCTTGCACTGTCTCACTTGGTTTGTGTATGCCGCTTGGTAGCTGGCAGTTTAAAAACTAATGTTTGCTCTCTCAGGGGGACCTCTTGTGGCACAGGAATAAAACTGCCTTGTGCCTAAACCATTCAATGTCACAAGTGTTTTTGAGATTTCACAATATTTATTTTGTATCAAAATATTTTCATAAGGAAATAATCCTTTACAGACTGTTCCTTTACAGAATATCACTAATGTATGTGACACCCACAGTACAAGGAGCTATTGTGAAGTACAGCTCCCAGGGAGTTCAGACATAAACAGTCGTTAAAGGAAAAACTATACCCCCAAAATGAATACTTATGCAACAGATAATTTATATCAAATTTAGTGGCATATAAAAGAATCTGGTTTATATATACAGAGAACCTGCGGTTCCTTTTTTAGGCGGAAGCGATCGTGCTGCGAGAGACCCAGGAAGGCCACCCGCCGCGGCAAAGGAAAGCACGCCAGCCACAACGCGTTCCAGGGGGAGACAGAAGAGGATGAACTAATCTTCAACCTATCCTCATACCGGTTGACAGCCACAGAAGAATCGCTACTTAAAAAGGGACTGGGCTTCGTTCTGGCAGTGAGTATAAACCAGTTTAATCATTATATTGATAACTACAAATTTACACGACAGCTTAGACTAAAGGAACATTTTGGCCCAGGGATAGCAGACTTTGGGGAAACGACTGACTTGGCACATGCAAATCACCCAGAAGGGGCTGGAGGCAAGTTTAAATTGAAAAGCACATATGATCCAGTAAGCCATAATCCCTCTATCAAAACTTTTAACAGAATGTTAAATATAGACATGTCCAAATGGCATAAGACCAAACAGAAGTAGCATGGGAATCTATCAGGAGCAGAAAGGGACGCAATACGATCCCTGAAGCAAAACAAGGAGATTATCATTAAGAGTGCCGATAAGGGTGGGGGAGTGGTAATACTGGACTATAAATATTACAGAGAGGAGCTCCTTACCCAATTGAGTGACACTTTGAATTATAACAAATTGTCTGTGGATCCCACAAATAAATTTAAGAAGGAGCTGAGTGACATTTTGAACATTGCCACAACCAATGGTTGGATCACTGAGAGCATGTTTAATTATTTTTTACCAGAATATCCAGTTAAACCAGTAATCTACACCTTGCCCAAGATCCACAAAAATGTATCCCACCCGCCAGGTCGCCGGATCATTTCATCAAATGGATCATTAAACGAGGGGATAGCTGAATATGTGGATCACTTACTCCAGCCATGCGTTCAACAGATTGGCAGTTACCTTAAGGACACTAACGACTTTTTGAAAATGATTGAAAGTATTGATTTTCCTGTGTCTGAGATTACGTTTGTGACCATGGATGTGCAGAGCCTCTACACTTGTATCCCTCATGAAAAAGGCATTGATGCCTTAAGTAAATTTATAACTGGAAACAAATTATACAAGGGGCCACCAGTGGAATTCACTCTGTCCCTATTAAACTTCATTTTGTACAGAAATTATTTCAAGTTTGAGGATCAATACTATATACAGTGTACAGGAACCGCCATGGGATCAACGGTCGCTTCCGCCTATGCCAACTCATGTATGCATGCATATGAAAGTGAAAATATTTTGAGCCATTACATGTTCAGAAAATATGGGGCCTTCTATAGGCGCTTTATTGACTATGTCTTTTTTGTGTGGCTGGGTCCAGAAATTGAATTGCAGCATTTTGTAAATGAGCTAAATGAAATGGATAACCCAGTCAGGTTCACTTTGAAATACAGTAGTGAACATATTGACTTCCTAGATGTTAAGGTCTATAAGAAAGATGTTAAAATTCACACATGCATATATATTAAACCTACTGACAGAAACACCATTGTCCACTACCAGAGCAACCACCCAGCCCATCTGTTAAACTCCTTACCAAAATCACAGATGTTGAGGGTGGTTCGCATCGATAGTGACCCTGAGAAACGGGCCCAGGATCTGGAGGACATGGGCAGGAAATTCCTAGCAAGGGGTTACCCGGGGAAATTGGTAAATGACACCAAACAATGGGCCATAGCACAAGATCGTAAAAACACATTGTGGGAGCAAAGTAACACAAGTATAAAATGCTGCTAATGATGTGTATTATGTGAGCCAGTATGGGACGCACTCCAGTCATGTAAACCAAAGTGTAAGAAAAAATTGGGCATTGGTCACTAGTGACGATAGCTTGAGCAAAAAATTGCCGACCAAACCAAAATTCAGTTATAGAAGGGGTAGAAATCTGAAAGAAAGTTTAAGTCTATCCGACCCCCGTGATAAATACATGTTGTGCCAAAAACAACATTTTCTAACACCTGGAGTGTATAAATGTGGGGGGTGTGTTTAATCACAGGAGACAGTTTCAAACACCCACAGACAGGTAAAAAATACAAGATTAAGCAGAGAATGACTGGCACTACCTCAATGATAGTTTACATCATAAAGTGTCCCTGTGGCTTAACATATTGTGGAAAAACCATCAGACAATTAAAAGAACGTATGGGAATGCATAGATCCAGTATACGGGCAGCGCTAAACCCTGAGAAAAATCAAAAAGAGATAAAAGAAAAAGGTAGAAAGCAGGATCTATCCCAACAGTTGGTGGCAAAGCACTGGGCTGAGGCCAAACATAGCCCAGCAGCATTTAGGTGTATGCCAATAGAACAAGTGTCAATCAGCCCTCGACGGGGTGATCATACTCATGCCCTGCTAAAAAGAGAGGCATATTGGATACATGAGCTAAATTGCGTTGCCCCCAATGGATTAAATGGCCAGCTAGTACTTAGTTGTTTCCTAACTTAACGGATCTCCCATGCTGCAACACTTATTTGAGACAGTAGTGACCAAATAAAATGAGATTTATTTGTGTGACAAAGTGGAAAGCAAGTTTGAATATTGACTTATTGTCTACATTGATTTTATCTTAAGTTTTTAACAAAATGTTTCCCTCTTTTTAAATTAAGGGAGATAACACTGTCTTGTTTGTAACTAAATAGATACTTTGTATAAATTTCACAGGTTCCTTGGCAGAATATGCTTCCAAATGGACTATTTTCATTGCACAATAGTGACACCCAGTGGTGAGAGAATACATTTTTGTCTTTTCTTTACTTGATGCTTACACTGTGGTTAATGTGGTTCTGTGGTTAAGAATGTGGAATTTTAATTGGTATGATGTCATAATTGGCTCCAAACACTCTTGAAGGAGTGGGGATATAAATATGTTAACATCACTGCATTTGTTTATCCTTGACAAAGGCCCTAATGTGGGCCGAAACATTGGACACGCAAATTGAGCACAATAAAATGTGAATTTATTCAACAGAACAAGTTGGAGTGCGGTTCTTTATGGAATTATATATATATATATATATATATATATATATATATATATATATATATATATATATATATATATATATATATATATATATCTATATTTAAATAAATATTGCCCTTTTACATCTCTTGCATTGAACCGCCATTTCGTGATGGTCTCTGTGCTGCCTCAGAGATCACCTGACCAGAAATACTGCACATTCACTTAGTTCGAGTGAAGGAATAGAATAAAAAAACTTTGAATTTCGAATGTGTTTTTTGGCTACTTCGACCATCGAATTGGCTACTTCGACCTTCGACTACAACTTCGAATCGAACGTTTTGACTAAAAATCGTTTGAATATTCGACCATTCGATAGTCGAAGTACTGTCTCTTTAATAAAAACTTCGACCCCCTACTTCGCCACCTAAAACCTACCGAGGTGCAATGCTAGCCTATGGGGAAGGTCCCCATATGCTTTCTAACAATTTTTTAGTGGAAGAAAAATCGTTCGATCAATGGATTAAAATCCTTCGAATCAAACGATTTTTCATTCAATCGAACTATTTGCGGTAAATCCTTCGACTTCAATATTTGAAGTCGAAGGATTTACATTCAGCAGTTAATTAACCCTCGATATTCAACCATTTGTAAATCTGCTCCTAACTGTAACAGGAAGAAGTGAGGAAGCAAAAGACAGAACTCTGTCTGTTAATTGACTCACGTGACCTTACATGTATAGTTTGTTTGGGTGCACCGTGAATCCTAGGATCCCAGGGGGCTGCCCTTATTTTTTAAAATGGCAACTTTCTAGTTAGGATTACATACCTCTCATCATTTTGGAAATATAAAGACGGACAAAAAAAGTTGTGCGTAGCGCAGCAAAAGGTTTTTGACCACATCCATTTTTGGCCACACCCCCTAATTACCATGTTCATTTTACAAAATTTGGTTATGAAAGTTTGAAAATATTTCTGTGTTTTTTTTGTCAGTTATTACAGTTATGCTAATGAAGGTGAATTGCCCTTTAAGCTGTGAGTCTAACTTCCCCCAAGAGACCTGCTTATCTAAATTGTTACAGTTACTTATTTGCTTATCTCAAAATTGTTGAATTGAATTTAGGATTTGAATTTAGGATTTATTTCAACAAAAGTTTATGGGGCAAGCTTTTTTTCAACCTCAGCTGCTGAACAGTATCTATGTAACAATGCCAGAGAAAGCATTAGAACTTATATCTCTCTCATTAATGTTTTGCCAGTAGTGGTTGCATTGTTCTGTCCAAGTTCCCATTAATTGCTTTGTCAGTACATGAAAAACAAGGAAAACTGATCTTCAGTTAAAGGACAAAGAAAGTTTAATTAAAGAAGTAGCTAGATATGTTGTACATTATGTTTTGGGTTTCTGTACCAGCCCAAGGCAACCACAGCCCTTTAGCAGTAAAGATCTGTGTCTCCAAAGATGCCCCAGTAGCTCCACATCTTCTTTTCTGCTGCTTTACTGCACATGCTCTGTGCTGCTGTCACTTACTGATCTTAGGGACCCACTCATAATATACAGTACACATAGAATATAAATGTCACAATATAAGTCTGATTAGTAATTAATACAGATAATTACTAAATGTCATCACAGAAACCAGTGCAATTAGCACCCGAATTTAATAATCAGCCCTGTAGCATCATCTTATATTACAGACACAACTCAATTTATGCTAGATAATTTGTGACGACCCCTAAGCTTAGCTTCTCAACAGCTGCTCAGAGCCCACTGAGCATGTGAGTGTCACAGACACTTTCCAAGATGGTGACCCCCTGTGACAAGTCTGAAGTCCTGAATCTTTGCTGCTATTGAGAAGCTGAAACTTTAGGCTGGTTCATTATATAAAATATGGCATTTTTAGCAATATTAATTTTTAGGGTTTATTTTAAAATAATTTTATACAGACTTTGGTTCCAGCAAACTACTGAACGGCTTTATATAGCACAATACCGCAGCCTCCACAATTTTCCTGTGTGAAGCTCTGCATTCCTATTAGAGTATATTTTTTTGTATAGATCCTAGATCTATTATCTGGGAATCTGTGTTTTTCCAGTATAAAGGGGTTTTCCCATACTCAGATTACCATACTTTACGTCTGCTAAATTTAAAGATGTCAATTTTTTTGCTTAAAATGGACTGTCCAGATAAGGGATTCCATACCTGTACCATGTGAGATATTTCTGGGGATTTTATGGTGAATGAAAATTCCAACATTGCGTAACATAATGTACAAACCCTGTATGCAAGAATGAAAGTGAAGACTGCTGGACTAATATAACCTGCCTAAGAACAACACACCTATTATTATAATCTCAGAGTCATACAGAATCCCGGACAGATTTGTTATCATTTTCTGCAGACTGTCTGACTTTTACCGCAATGCACGATTTATTACACTCAAGACATAATATAAATTGCTCCGTGGTCACTGTTTAACTCTCTTATAAAGTTGCATTGACATGCTATTTGCCTTTAGATGCATAACTCATAACATGCCACAAAATTATCTTTCTACTTTGTGTTAACCTTACAGTAAATATTTTCTCTAGAGTTTATGGGTCTCCAGCTAGTAACAGGTTACATTTTCCCAGGCCATTTAAAATAAATGACAACTATATTAGATAAATTCATTATTATTAAATAGTATTCACTGACATTTCCGTGTGATAATTTATTTTCAAGGTGTCCACACACATTAACACGGAACAAGGGGATATGAGATGGGCAGTCTTGGCATTTCCCTGCAACTCACCTGACATGCACATTAACCAGACTGCAGAAAGTGTGATGAGCCTAGAAACACATTGGGGCAAATTCACTAAGATGCGAAGTTGCGCCAGGCGCAACTTCGCCGCACTTCGATGCACTTCGTCACATTTCACCAGGCGTAGTTTCGCCAGCGCTTCGCAAATTCACTAAAATCCGAAGTTGCGCACAGGGGTAGCGTAAGGTTGCGGAGTTGCGCTAGCGTTGTTTCAATATATAAAGCGAGGTTGCGCTAGCGAAGGCTAATTTGCATACGGCGCGAAATTCAAATTTCAATGGAGGAACACGTATCTGCACTACAAATGCCTAAAAAACCTTCAAATCTGCAAATAAAAATTTTATTTTGCCCTACACATGTGCCCACTGTCTAGGTAAGTTGCCATGAGTCAGGAAATGTAGGGGGGAGGAAGGGGAGCCCCAAAAAATTTTCGATCTTTTTCAGCCTATCAGCCATCATGTAGAAAACACGCCAGCGTTTTTTGGGACTTAGAAAAAATTTTGACTTTTTTTGAAACAATCCCTATCTACTATATTGCGCTTCGCCAGGTCTGAGGTTGCGAAGGAAGTCTAGCGTAAAAGGTAGCGTTCATTACACTGCGCAAGTTAGTGAATTTGCGTAGTTTCGTCGCTAGCGAAGATTCGCCTGGTGTAAGGTTGCGAAGTAACACTAGCGAAACTACGCCAGCGTCCGTTAGTGAATTTCCGCAGTAGCGAAAATGCCAAACGCTAGCGAATTAACGCTAGCGTTCGGCGCTTCGCGCCTTAGTGAATTTGCCCCATTGTGCTTATGGCAGGTTTTAAAGGAGAACTAAACCCCCTTGCTTATAAAAACCCTACCCTTCATAGTACCCCTCCCTGCTCCCCCCGCAGTAACGTAACTAAAGGGGGGCGGGCCCTGGCGCGGGACGTGCAGCCGGGCCCCTGCCCCCCTCTGTATGCCCGGAAACGGCCGCAATTACTGAAGAAGTCATTGGCGCGCGAGCTGACGGGGGCCCTGAGTGGGTGCGGGCCCTGGCCCAATCGCACCCCCTGCTCTCCCGGTAGTTGCGCCACTGTCCCCCCGCACAGTTGTTAACATTGGTAAATACCCCTAAGCTGGTAATTACGCCTTGTTGCAGAGTCAGTGCAGCGGAGCTCACAGGGGCCATCTTCAGCGCTTCTGTAATCTTCGTTAAGTAAGCGCCATATC
Organism: Xenopus laevis; assembly: GCF_017654675.1. Classification (NCBI taxonomy): domain Eukaryota; kingdom Metazoa; phylum Chordata; class Amphibia; order Anura; family Pipidae; genus Xenopus; species Xenopus laevis. Next base: position 35,941,375 of record NC_054382.1, on the reverse strand, counting down.
TGTGCATGTGCAGTTGGAGCAGTCTCCCACTCCGTGATAACTGCGCATGCGCCGAAAGTGATGGAAATTACCGAATCGCCGAAAGAAGACCCGAAGATTACCGAAGCGCCCCGGAAAGATGGTGCCCATGAGCTCCGCTGCACTGACTCTGCCATGAGGGGTAATTACGGGCTTAGGGGCATTTACCAATGTTAACACCTGTGCATGGGGGGGGGCAGGGATGGTGGACTATGGAGGGTAGGGGTTTTAATAAGCAAGGGGGCTTAGTTCTTCTTTAAGTACAGGGCTCCCCTGCAGATAAATGATGCAGCCCCCCTCCCTTGGCCCAGGGTTAAGGACTGCACTGGCTTGTTAATATGGTCCCAAGTGCAAAAGATTTGCATCAGCCCAATATCTACAATCTCAATAATGGACACATCAGGGAAAGATCCGCTCGTTAAAGTTTTAAGTCTCGGCTGTGTTATATAACAGCCACTAGAGTTCAGTATTGCTCTCCTTTAATTTTGAAAGTTTATCTCATAATTACTGAGGGGATTTCACAAAAAATACACACAAAAAACACGTTTTAGTGAGTCATGTGACAAAAATAACATCACTAAGCCCTGTTTATAACTGATGACATCACTAAGAGCTGTTTATATAAATATAATTTACAGGATATTCATGACTTTTGTGCATTATATATATTTATTTGTGTTCATTTCAGCATGCACCACTTGCACCTGCTTTCACACATAACCCTATATATATATATATATATATATATATATATATATATCATGTGACCAGGCAGAAGTGTGTAAAAGAAGCTAGATTTTCCTCAATCTTCACTTCACATCATATCCAGTGTGCTGAAAATGCATTTAAGTTTCAAAAACGATGGTGACTTTTCCTTTTCTGAAGCGGAATTGCCTGCAAAAGTCCTGACAAACTTTTTTTGGGTAACTGGTTTTCTCCAGACATTTCATAACATATGGAACATTCATTTTACAGTGGCCTCATGTGCAGGGCATTATATTAACTCTCTTGTCTTTATTAAGGTTCCCTGGAAATTTGTAAGGAGAAGTGGTAACATCAAGCATTTATAATAAAACACCTCCATACAACTTGAAATTACCCGCTGCGTGCAAATTGACCTAAGCGCAAGATCACTAGCGAATTTTCGCAAGGCACAAATGAATGCAAGCGTATCTTCGATATGAAATGCTCATGCTGCTAAAGTAACGCTAGTGAAAAGTCACCAGCAATTGGCACACAGGGCGCAACTTCGCATATTAGTAAATTAGCATAGTGGTAGCGAATTTGCGCCTGGCAAAGTGGTGCGATGTGTGCAAAGCAGTCGCTTGCGACAATTCGCCCTTTAGTAAATCTGCCCCTTGATTTCAGTTGCTCACACGAGGTACTTAGTGCTTGAGTGGATTGGGCTGATACTGGGAAGAATAGTGTTTGCCATCCCCCTGATAAGTGAGATGGATAGTTTCACAAATCCATCTGTTAATCGAGGCTGTGCTACCTGCCTTGTTTCCCTGATGAGGGGGTCCAAATAGGACAAAGAGATTGTTGAGTCTGTTTTGCATATGGATTATGTCAATGACTAAAGTATGCATGGCTCTTTGTTTGACGTAGGTCAGTTTCTGGCACGAGTGTAGGATTATCTCTTTTTTAATATGGTAGTCGGAAAACACTTTTGGTAGGAAATCGGGTTGAGTGCTCAGTACTAACTTGTCCTTGTGGAAAATGGACACGGTAAGAGAGTGCCGCAATTTCAGAAACTCATCTAGCAGAAGAAGTGGAGACACTGTTGGTGACGAGCGATGGATGGAAATGTGCAAATAGGCTTCCTGGCATCTGTTTCAGGTGAATCTCCTCTCTGGAGTCTTCCATTCCTTTTTGATAATCTCGTCTACTGTCTTGGAAATGTCTAGTGACTTTGGCTATTTGGTCTCTTCTTGGATCCCCAAGGTGACAAACATATCAGACAAAACTGCCTCCAATGCCTTGGACTGTAATTCTGTTTGGGACTCAGTAAATTTTAGGTCTGAATCAGCCACTGAGGCTTCTTCTGCAGGGGACTCATCTGCAGATAGGTTAGCGCTGTTGTCTAGCAGTTTGGGGGCGGCCGAGGTGGTTTGCAAGGAATGGCCTGAGGCTGTTTTTGAGTGACAGCTGCTATCTGTTTTTCAATGGAGGCAATCATTCCTAAGGAAACTTGGAACTCTTTTAGCCAATCAGGTATAACCGATGGTGGGGGGGATGTCTGGGGTGCTGTAACCTCTACGTTTTTTGTAAGGGGTTGCTGCCGTAGGTTTAGCCCTCTTATGAGTGGTCTTTTTAAGGGGTTCCGCATGTTTAGGTGGTTCCCTTGCTTCTGCATTAGCTAATTTTTGGGTTTCTGTCTCAGGATAAGGGTAAAGCAGTTGGATCTTTCCATTGGAGCTCTCTCCCTGAGCGCCATCTGTTGATCACTTGATGTTGGGGCGTGTTGTGTGGAGAGGGTGACGGGGTTGTCACTTTCCAGCACATTGGTTTTAAATTAAGCTTATTGTGGGTGTGGTGATGTCTATGTGAGAAGTAGGGTTCGGTTAGAGCTAATGCATACCGGGTGTCTTCCCCACATGAAGATTAGGTTTTTTTGCGAGTGGCAATGCAAAGGCATGCCGTAAGGAGGAAACAGATAGCGATCGGGCATGTCACTTAGTGAGGGTATAACAGCACTATGGCATGTCTGGTGAAATAAAAAAAATCCCTTCTAGCACTAAGGCATACTTAAAGGAAAACTATACCCCCCAAACAATGTAGGTCTCTATAAAAAGATATTGCATAAAACAGCTCATATGTAAAATCCTGCTTCATTTAAATAAACCATTTTCATAATAATATACTTTTCTAGTAGTATGTGCCATTGGGTAATCATAAATAGAAAATTGCCATTTTAAAAAATAAGGGCCATCCCCTGGGATCGTATGATTCACTGTACTCACAAACAAACCAACAAACCATACATGTTAGGTCACATGAGCCAATTAACAGACAGAGTTGTGTCTTTTGCTTCCACACTTCTTCCTGTTACAGTTAGAGTTGTAGTATTTCTGGTCAGGTGATCTATGAGACAGCACAGAGACCATCACAAAATGGTGGCTCGAGGCAAGAGATGTAAAAGGGCAAGATTTACTTAAATATATATTCCAGTTTGGTGAGATTCTTTCATATGCCACTTAATATGATATGAACTATCTGTTGCTTAAGTGTTCATTTTGGGAGTATAGTTTTCCTTTAAGGAAAAGTCCCTCACCACCTTCCTTGCAGAAGTATGCTGGATCTAAGTGGATTGCAACAGTGCTGAGGCAAGTCTGTGTGAGTTCCAAAATGCCTAAGGCATGAGCAAGTGTAAGTGCCTGGCAGCATAACAGCCTACCTTTACATGTATTTTGCCTAGCCAGCACAGGAACCTAAGGGACAGAATTATGGAGAGATAAAAAATTATTTTCCATCACACTTCCCTCATATCCTTTTATTTGAAATGTTTTTTATTGAATAGTAAAATAAAACCTAAACATCTTTGATTACATATGAGTAAGCTGATGTAACCAAATACAAGGACAATTGGAACCTAGTTAAGAAATAAGTTGCAGTCTTGTTGTTTTAGCTATGATGAGTCATACAGAAAATCTATATAACATAACTTATTCATAATACTCTGCTTGAATTAGACTCAACGGGGTTATTTATCAAAATCCGAAAAGTTCTCACAAATTTTTGAAAATTACTCTGACCAAATCCGCACTGATTTATCAATACATTTTTCCGAAAATTTCTTGTGCTTGAAAACAAATAAAATCGTTAAAAAATCTAAATCGTAGCCATTTTTCGGGTTTGTTGACAAAAACTGCGACTTTTTCAGATTTGTTGCTGAAACTTCAGACTTTTTTGACTTGATGCCCGTTTTATTAAACGAAACCCAGCGCATATCAGGATATTCACAGAACATCTGCCATTGACTTCTACATGAACTCGGCAGGTCTGAGTTGAAGTACTTTTTTATTTGAACCTTTAACACCATCGGGGTTTAATAAATCACCAAAAATTTGAGGGGTTTTTTTTCTATGAAAAAATGGTGGTTTTCCACTTAAAATGTCTCACATAGTCACTAATGCTAATCCTGCTGTCACATTTTAATTCTCAGTCCGGACCTGAGCTCCTACACTACCTACCTACCACATAACCATCAGCACCATTATAGCACAGAACTGCTTATTCATATATCCAGTGCCCAATGCTTTTTATAGATAGTTATAGGGATAATCTGGCCAACAATCCACATATAATAGTAAAACATTCACATCAGATCCTCCCATGGTGGATTCAGTCTGTAAGGTCTAAGTGGATGTGAAGATTTGATTAAGTAAGGCTTGGGGTGTTTTATTTTTCTTTTTGTATCAGTTTATAAAATAGTCTGCTTAAAAGGGCCGCAAACTTGTGCCAAAGTGATTGAATTATTGAGCAAGACCACAATATGTGATCCTGGACTACTTATGTATAACTCCCTAGCTCTATTTTTCAACATTACATTTAGCACTAAGATATATTATGCAAACTAGGATAAACTTGTTCCTACTCTTCTTCTTCTCTCTTCCTTCTTATCATTTTTTTTTATTTGCATAACCTTTTTTCTTTAGAATCTCATTATTATTGTACCTGTTTCTGAAGAAACAGAGACTACCTATTGTTCACTGTGTTTGTTATTACTGTCGTTGTAAAGGTTTGTAATCATTATTTACATATCGTCACTTCACAAAACCCTTATACTGAATAAAAATGTAAGTTACAAAAAAGCCCAGTATGTTTTTACAAACACTGGACTGGAAAGACGAGGAAAAAAAAAAGAAGTGGTATAGTTACAGGTTGCAAGTTACTGGATCAAAGCTCAGGGTCACATATTGCATAACATAAGGCATTGATTGCCTTTGAAATAAATGCACACACAAGATTCTCTATTTTGTCTGAAATCACGGCTTTATAATTATGTGTGATTTTAACAGGAATGCTAACATTGTTTTTTACACACCTTTATACTGTAACTATGACCCTTATGGCCTCATTTACAAATGATTAATTTGGATATAAATCTGATTGCACGTTGTCACTATTTACAAAAGGTGCTTGCAGACTCCTAGCAACTTGTGTTGTGAAGCAGTAATGCACCTGTGCAGTTTGTTCTGATGGGTGCAAGTGCACCATGGGCACTAAGTAAACATGAAAAAGCCCCAAGCCTAACCATGGCAGGAATTCCACAATTCCTTTAGCAGGTTGCGTCAACAGCCGCAATTAACCTGCAACAAGTAATTCAGATTCTAAGATATACTGTTGATAACATCACTGTGTCAAGAAATTAAAGGAATGTGCAACTGCATGGTGCAGGAGGAAGGTGAGATTCTATAGGTATTGGGAGCTTGCTTTGGAAACACAATTAAAGGTACTGAGCAATATAGTTAAGTAAAGAAGCAATGAGATTGTATAGGTATTGAGAACTTGCTTTGGAAACATAAGTAAAAGTACTGAGCAATACAGTTAAGTCAAGGTTTAATTAACTCAGATTTAGAGCTACCAGGGTCAGACAGGGGAGTCCAGGACCAACTGGGGCAGCCAACTCAGGGGTGCCCCACATCCCCCTTAAAGTCCCCATCCCAGTCTTGACTTTTCCAGAGGCTGCAACTCTTTCCTCACTGCGCGTGCCTTTTCACTGCTGTTCTTTTGCGGCTGTGATCGTGGGGAGGTCAGGGGAGCACCCAGTTTTCAGTGGGGACATCATGAAGGGGGTTTGGGTTGCCGGGGCAAACCAGTTTTTTTCCCGCCGGCCCAGTCCGACCCTGAGAGCAACATAGGAGTCCTATTAACAAGCAGACTTTTTCCATATACAAAGATTCTTTTACCCACTGTGTCACAACAGCCCCCAGATCTAAAGGGATATATATGAGCTGACATCTCTGCTACAGTTTCATGAGAAAGGTATTCCCTATGGACTGTTTCCCAACAGTTTATAGTTAGAGAAATTATTAAACACAAGTAATAAAACTTGATTAAATGATCATTTCTCTTTAAAGGGTGGTTCACTTTTTAGTTATCCTTTAATATTTTATAGGTTAATTCTAAGCAACTTTTTGACTGATATTCATTTTTTTTTATAGTTTTTGAATTATTTGCCTTTCTCATCTGATTCTTTCCAACCTTCACATGGAGGTCACTGACCCCATCTAAAATAAGATTGCTTTGTAAGGCTACACATTTATTGTTATTGGTACTCTGTATTGCTCATCTTTCTTTTCAGACCCTCTTCTTTTAAGGAACTACCTCAGGTGAGAGGTTTGTAGGAGAGAGCCTATATGTGCTCTTTAACCCAGGTTAAGCATGTTGGTAGGTAGAACGGAAGCGGAAACCATGTGATGTACAGCGAAAAGATTTAACGGTAACAATGGAAGACAAAAATAATGCAGAATTAACTGATATGATGGGAACAAGTCCGTGACAACCTGTGGGAAAGCACGAGCAAGTTCATAAGCAGGCAAGAGGTCTGGGGCAGGTAGAGTTTGGTCGTAATCGGGGACAGGCCAAGGTCAAAGGCAGGCAGGTTCTCCACATTATTTGGGGGGTATAGTTTACCTTTAATGCAGATGTAGGGAGGATAGTGTACCTTGGTGAGCCAAAAAAATTGGGAAACTAAGATTTTGGGTAGATGCTTATTTTCTCTTTATTGGCTATATAAGAAAGGTGCAGAGTTAGCAACCAACTAGTAGGAATCATTTACTGGGCACCTGTTTAAAAGCAAAATCTTATTGGTTGCTCTGGGCACATTTTGGAGAACGATTATGAGAATTTGGGCAAACATTTATTTTCTGCCCTAGCCATTCTTGTAATAGTAGCAGGAGGACTGATAAAACATTGCTCTGCGTTGAAATGAGTCCCAGCCAAATGTTGTACTACAAAGAGGAACTTATACTCAAAAAAGCCTGAGTTGCTTCTGAAGAACCTTGTGCGTGTCTTTATAAAAACCCAAGCATTATAACATATATGGCTACGTAACCCTGCTCACAGGAATATGTTGGTATCCCTGGTAACCATGGCCGGAGCATTTGTCTCTACACAATTTCAGACAGCACACAATATAATACTAGGAATTTTATCTTCTTGTTTGCCAAATTGATATGTGAATAATAATGAACAATGCATTTGAGAAAAGCACAATGCAAAAAAGGTATGGGGCAAATGGTTCACTTGCTGTGTAATTGTTTTTTTTATCACAGATTGATAAAATCAGAACATAAACATTATGGCTGCATATTACTGCTAATGAGATCTCTGCTAGGAAAATAATTCTGAGACAGACATTTAAAATGAAATTAAATATACACTCTTCAAAATATATAAAGGAATACTGACATCATACTATTTCCCTTTTTAATAACCCCAATTTCTAACACAATCTTAAAGGCCAAATAAAAGTCCCAATAGGGAATAGAGTTAATGTGGTGTTTGCCACCATGTCCATCATGTTAAAAATGTATGCCATAACTAATAGGGGCAGATTTATCAAGGGTCGACTTGAAAATTCGAAGTAAAAAAATTCGAATTTCGAGATATTTTTGTGTACTTTGACTAGGGAATAGTCCAAATTTGAAAAAAATTTGAAAATTCGAATATTGAAATTTATCATGTACTGTCTCTTAAAAAATTCGACTTCAACCATTCGCCATCCAAAACCTGCTGAATTGCTGTTTTAGCCAATGGGGGACCTCCTTGAACCTAATTGGAGTCAATCAGTGGACTTGACTTTGAAAACACTTTGAATCGAATTTGATAGAATACGATCTTACTTCGATTCGAGCGATCGAATACAGCCTATTCAGCCGCAACAAAAACTTCGGTTTTTTTAATACATTTCGGTTGGTCTTTTTTTATTCAAATTTCAAAGTTATGGGAGTTAAAAAAAAACCTCCCATTAATTCCAAAATCGACCCTTGATAAATCTACCCCTGAATGTCTCTTGCATAATTGAGTGCTTTGTCTCTGGTGCATCCAGAACTAAACTGGTAGGCTTCAATAAAGTGGTTCTAAATGGTTCTGAAAATGTAGTAACAAAAAATTGCATCTATCAACAGAAAAATGAGGTTTGATATTAGTGTGACTTTTACCTATCTCCCTTGATGTGAAAGCTATAGGTCTTTGGTCTTTTGTGATATCTTTGCTTTTAATGAACTGGATGGTTTTTCTCATTCATTTGAAGTTATATTTGCTGCAGTGGGAAGTAAAACAGTATGACAACAGAAAGAATAACTAATACTTTCCAGTATTTTTCCTCTAAGTTATAGAACTATTTCTTTTAGCCACCAGAAATCTGTGGGCGTCATAATACTTAACATTCAACCTGAGTGTAAAGTGTGCCAGCCTGAAAAAGCATGCATGCATTTTGTATGTTACACCCAATGCCAATGCTGAATCTATCCCAAGCATTTTTATTTTATACTACAAATACACTTGTATATAACATATACTGTAGGTATTTACCTTGTCCACAGACTTGCTTTCATTGGACACAGTTTTCCGCTTTGATTCAATCTTGGTTCTGCTCAACCTCCTGGTAACTTTCTCTTTCAGTTTGGACGTATATCCAGTTTGTTCATATATAGGGTTTGTTGTCATTTTTGCAATATACTCTGCAGCTTTTGTCTCTATATACAAAGTAATGAGGCCATCTGTTACCAAATCATGAATGGATTCAAACCTTTTCTCTCCCACAAAGTGCTTTCCATCATAGAAAAGCCTGTAGTTTAAGGTTTGAAGACCGAACCTGGGAAAGAGAGCATCTGTCAGAACACCAGTCTCAATGGTAATTTCCAGCACTCAGCATGGCCTCCTGCTAATCTCTAGTTTATATATGAGTAAAAACTGAACAACTACTCACACATAAAATTGTAATAGAAATCACACCTACTGACATGCTGATAATCTGTAATAGAGTACATTACGTTTTGGGCTTCTACACCAGCCCAGGGCAACCACAACCCTTTAGCAGTAAAAATCTGTCCCTCCAAAGATGCCCCAGTAGCTCACCATCTTCTTTTCTGCTGATTCACTGCACATGTTCTTTGCTGCTTACCTGAGCTTAGGGAGCAACTCACAATATACAGTATATACAGAATTGAAATGTCACAGTTTAAGGCTGATTCGTTCTTAATACAGATAATTACCACATGGCAGCACAGAAACCAGCACAATTAGCATCAGAATTTAATAATCGGCCTTGTAGCGTCAGCTTATATTACAGATAAACCTCATTTTGTACTTTTTAATTAACCCTTGGTTAGATTCTCAGCAGCTGCTCAGAGCCCACTGAAAATGTGAGTGTCACACAGGCTTTCCAAGATGGTGACCCCCTATAACAAGTTCCTGGATCATTGCTGCTTTTGAGAAGCTGAAACTTTAGGCTGGTACAATACGTTCAGTATGTAAAATGGCATATAGGGCATATTCATTTTTAGGGTTTAGTAAAAAAAAATTCAATACTTAATTTATTAATGTATTCATGCAAATATGTGATATATACTTTCATCTGAGAAAGCCTCTTTGTACTGGTTTAGTATTCTCTTTAGCTTGAACCTTTTCAGTTTTATGGCCAGATTCTTGCTCCATCAGATTCTGCGTAATCTGGCCACAGTCAAATGTGTAGTAATATATGTAGTCAAATTTGCCGCCCAGGAAGAATGAGGAAAATTTATATCTCTACATATTTATAATAGCACTACTAGAATATGTAGCACTGTACATATTTAATACAGAAAGGATAAACAGGGTTGATTAACAATGCAATATATAAATACAATACACTTATATTGGTTTAATGTGGCAGGAAACATCGGAGGAATATGCTTCTTGCCCATATAATTTACAATCTAAGTGTGTGAATAACAAAAATTGCACAATTAAGAGGGTAAAAGTGCTGCCATGCAAAAATATTTTGTTTGCAGTGGGCCTTAAGTTCTAAGAACTGACCAGATATTGTTCTAGTGCTTTAAGGATCTGAGTTTCTCTTGGAAAAGGTTGAGGAAGTGTTGGAACATGAATACAGCCATAGTAAATCAATTTTATTAATCTCATTTTTATGCACAGAAATATTGTCAGGGCAACAATGAAATGAAAAGCAAATTGAAATGTAAGGTTGTGTGTTGGTAGGTGCAAATCGGTGGCCTATAGAATTTGCATAATGCTTGTTCCTTAATGATTACTTAGCAAGTAATGTCATGCATCTAGCAAATGTAGGGTTACTATTTCACACCTTAGTAACATAGTAAGTAAGGTTGAAAAAAGACACATGTCCATCGAGTTCAACCTTTTTTTATTAACTACCTATCTGCCAGTTGATCCAGAGGAAGGCAAAAAACCCATCTGAAGCCTCTCCAATATGCCTTAGAGGGGGAAAAATTCCTTCCTGACTCCAAAATGGCAATCGGACTAGTCCCTGGATCAACTTGGACTAAGGGGCCGATTCACTAAATTCGAGTGAAGGATTTGAAGTAAAAAAACTTCGAATTTCGAAGTATTTTTTGGGCTACTTCGACTATCGAATGGGCTACTTCGACCTTCGACTACGACTTCGAATCGAAGGATTCGAACTAAAAATCGTTAGACTATTCGACCATTCGATAGTCGAAGTACTGTCTCTTTAAAAAAAACTTCGACCCTGTACTTCGGCAGCTAAAAGCTACCGAAGTCAATGTTAGCCTATGGGGAAGGTCCCTATAGGCTTTCCTAAGTTTTTTTGATTGAAGGATATTCCTTCGATCGTTGGATTAAAATCCTTCGAATCGTTCGATTCGAAGGATTTAATCGTTCGATCGAAGGAATAATCTTTCGATCGTACGATCGCAGTATTTGCGCTAAATCCTTCGACTTTGATATTCGAAGTCGAAGGATTTCAATTCCTAGTCGAATATCGAGGGTTAATTAACCCTCGATATTCGACCCTTAATGAATCAGCCCCTAAGAGTAGGACACTTATTGAAAAACCAGGTGACTGCATGGCTGCACACATATCTTTATTCCATACATCTAACTTGCATCATGTGTATTCAATAAGTGTCCTACTTTAAAGGGGGAGGTGGTAACCCTAAGGCAATGTATAAAAAAAGATTATCATTCATTATAGTACATTTAAAGTTCCAAAATGACAAAGTCTGGATTGGAAGAAACAGAATCCTTTGGCTGGAAGGCAGTAGACAGGCGCATGTAAACCAGGAAAGCCCACCCGGGAAAGCACAAAAATGTTTGTCACTTTTTCATAATGTAATACTTTTTTCCCATTCACTAATCCAGATATAGGTAATTTGGGGTCTTCCAGGTTCTGCTAAAATATAACGGACACAGTATGGCACAATTTAGAATACCACTAGTTGCATAGAAATTAATATTTTGTTTTTAAAGCTACCAGGGCAATTGTATGACATTAGTTTGTACTGAATTAGCAAGAGGAATATATGTACCTAAGTGCCAGCGTGTAGCAGCCGGGCTGCCTTTGACTTTCCCTAATGAGGTACGCTCCTTCCATTCCATACAGCAATGTATCTGCTTGCTCCCGGGAAATCATGCCATGAAACCTGAGAGACAACAGAGAATGAAATCAAAAATGTCTGTTTGTATTATTACAATATCTGCATTCAGAGAAGTCAGTTGCAAAAGGGAGATTATATTTCTATTACAGAGCCAGATTATGAATCTAGAGTGTTGTAGATTTCTCTGCTACTGAATTGTATTATATAAATGATTATTGTGTCACCCATAGCATTGTAACGCATTACTAGTCTTAAAACAGCCATCCTGCATTACAGTATATGGAGGAGACGTTCATTTAATCACATAGTAGACCTTTGGGGAGGATTATTACAGCTACATATTCAATCATATGTTTTAGGAATCCAGGATTCGGTTCGGGATTCGGCCTTGTTTATCAAGATTCGGCTGAATCCTTGTGCCTGGCCGAACCGAATTTGCATATGTATATTAGGGTTGGGTAGGGAAATGTTGCCACTTTTTCCTTTCCTGACCCTAATTTGCATATGCAAATTAGGATTCGGATTCGGTTTTCTGGCCGAATCTTTCAGCCAAGGATTCAGGGATTTGGCCCAATCCCAAATAGTGGATTCGGTGCATCCCTAATATGTTTCATAGTCAACTGGTACAGTAATGAATGAAATCACATGCAGTGCAATGCTAACCTTATACTAATGCCCCAGAATAGCGTTTCAGTGCCCTATTTACAGACAGCAGACTTAAATCTGAGCTTCAGGTCAGAAACTCCAAAAGGTGGCAAGTGCCCTCCTCTTGCCACCCCCCCAACACCCAGGACTACTACATTACATTAGAGTCCAGCATCTGCACCTGCAAAACAGGTGTTTTTCAGACATTAAGGGGGTTACTTATCAGAATCTGACTATTTTCTGATAACCACTCTGACCAAATCTGCACAGACTTTTTTATTAATAAACTTTCATGAAAATTTCTTGTTCGGGAAAAAACTCAATAAAATCGTAAAAAATCTGAATTGACCGAATTCTTCAAATTTGTCAGCAAAAACTGCAACTTTTTGCAATTTGACGCCAAAAACCTGCGTCTTTTTCAGATTATTGCCTGAAAACCATGGAATTTTTGGATTATTGAACGACAACCATCACATATCAGGATATCTTCCAATTATAAATGGAACATCTGCCATTGACTTCTAAATGAACCTGGCAGGTCGGAGTTTTAGTTCTTTTTTATTCGGACGTTTAAAAACGTAAAAACGTAAGGTTTTTTTCTATTAAAAAAAACCTGTGTTTTCCCCTTTAAAAGTCCGACCAGAAAAAACGGACTTTAATAAATAATCCCCAAAGTCTCTGATTCACTAACCGTGCATGCAGTCTGCGGGTAACCTGCCTGGGTGCACAGCAAGGTGCAGGACTGATTCCTCCAACCTGGGGATATGCCAAATTTTTCTCCCTTATCCATCCATTAATCTTGTGTGTAGATTAAGATAGTAAAGAGATTTTTAATCAATGAACCACCTTCTCATATAAGAACCTAACACAATTTCCACCTTGTCTCTAGGTTGGTGTCAGAAGCAGAGAACAACAATATTACAAATATAACACATTCATTTAAAACAGAGAAGTATTTTTATTGAGAATTCTTTCAGTTTTATCATCATACAATCCCTCAGAACATGCTAGGTTTTAAGCACTTATGGGGGAATGTAATAAAAGTCGGTAACGGAAAAACTATTCGCAATGCAAAAAGTTATGCCTTTGTGTGAACAAATTTTGCTTTTCGCAAATTTTATATAGCTTTTGCGAACTTTATAGTTTGCGCCAATTCGCAGTCAATGTAATAAAACTTACTTACTGAAAAAGTCATATGTTTGCTCCAAAAGATTATGACACCTTCAAGCACTTCATAAAGAGTGCGCAATTAAAATTCGTAATGCAATAACAGTTTAATGAACAGTAGTCAATCTCACTATAGTTACTGAGGCAGCATGGAAGTCAGCCTGGGTCCTAAAGGCATCATCTGTATTTTGTAGAAATCCAGCCTGTGACACTGAGCTGCTGCTACTGCAACTCATTAGAATATACAGAGAGCTGTAGTTGGACTATACAGAGAGGGCAGTGGGGCTCATTTGGGAGTCTGAATATATTTATTTGCTTGGGCTTTGCTTTACTAAGTCTGCATATTGCACAGTATTTCTAGAGATATAGTTATAGCAGCCTGTCTTCAGGGTCTCACCTATAATTTTACTGGGCTTTACTGAGTTACAGATGTTATCTATCTGTATATGTGTATATAGATATATATATATATATATATATATATACATGACAGAGTCTGTAGGCTAGTCATATTTTTATGTGAACAACATTCCAGCTGCCCTGTCATACCCTATAGAGGCTGCACACTGTCATTCAGGCTGTGTGCATAGGGCGGAATTAGTTCTATTGTGTTAAGACAGTTCCCCCTGTGAGTTAATCATGGAACATGTGACAGAGCTCTCTCTTTTACATAAGATTATTAGCTGCAGTATATACACATTCACTCCTCCCTATACTGCTAGCTTTGGGGGGTGTTAGTCTCTTACTGTTTATTTGCTGTTTTACAGCAGTCAATCACACTGTAGTCACTCAGACAGCATGGAAGGCAGCCTTGGGCCCAAAAGGGTACCCTCTGTATTATATAGAAATCCCATGGGGCTTGGAATAGGACAAAGTAAGACTACAGTAATATTCTGGGCGTTGCTTTCAGAAATCAGCACATTGTATGGTATTTCTATAGATATAGTTACTTGATTCAGCAGCCTACTATCAGATTCAGACCTCTATTTTACTGGGCTCTATTGAGTTACTGATTCAGCTCATGCTCAGAGGACAATCCGCTGCTACTGCAGATGGAACCTACATATAGTAATTCTCTGTTAGAATGTCTAGTAGGTTTCCAGATACTGAGGGGTAAGTATAAAGCAGTGACTGCTTATTGTAGCTTGGACCAGATGTAGATTACAGTATTTAAGGGTGTGTGCATATGCGGTATGTATGTATATATAATATATATATTTATATGTATATAAATTTATAGCCGACTACGCCAACATACAATAGTTCTCACAGTGCCTGTGGCTTGCAACAATGTCAGGATGCTTGCCTTGGGGCGCGATGGACAGAGTTTATTGGGCTGAGTAGCCAATGGGTAGCTAGACATGCTCTTGATGGGCAGGGGTCCTGCAGGAGTAGTGACAAGTGGCTGCCTGGTTACACTTGCCCACTTGACCCATAGCTGTTAAGTGGCCAGCATACCAGGTAGTCCAGGAAGGGGCATGGCGTTTGATTATTGGCAAGCATTCTCTCTGGGAAAGGGTTAGTTTAACTTTATTATTTAAGTTTCCATAAAATCCATAGCACCTGCAAAAAACAAAAATAATAGTAATAATACTACCGTACAATTAGCACAAGTGCTCCACAGCATTGGGGCTGTCAGACCGCGGGTCTCCCAGCATGTTTGGGCTGTCGGAGTGCGGGGCAGCATGTTTGGGCTGTTGGAGCATGGGGTCTCTACAGCATGGAAGGGCTGTCAGAGCACGGAGCTCCACAGCGTGGAAGGGCTGTCGTAGCGCGAGGCTCCACAGCATGGGGGCTGTCGGACCGCGGGTCTCCACAGAATGTTTGGGCTGTCGGAGCACGGGACAGTGTGTCAGAGCGAGTCTCTACAGCGTGATTGGCCTGTCGAAACGAGTCTCCACAGCAAGTTTGGGCTGTCGGAGCGAGCCTCCACATTGTGGATGGGCTGTCGGAGCGGTTCTCCACATAGTGGAGGGACAGCTACGGGACCAGCATGGTAAGTGGTTGGTTGACCTCACCCTCTGAGCCAGGTAAAAACGGCTGGAGGGGGGTCTTTACAGAGCTTCTATGGAAGAAGCATGGTAAGTGGTTGTTGACCCTACCCTCAGAGTTGACAGGGGCAGCTGAGGGCCCCCAGAGCAGAAGGGTAAATTTGGTATCTGGGATGGAATCAAATTGCCTACCATGTTAGCATCATAGTCCACCACATGGGCTCCTGTTCTTAGCAGTGAACTATTTGGGCGGATATGTCAGGCAACCTAGTTGGTAGTTCACTTTGCTATAACCTGTCCAACAATTATACATCCACAGGGGGGTAGCTGGTTATGCCGGCAATTGCACATGGTCATAGATTATTTAAAGATATTTCAACGAAGGAATGTAGTTAGTTCTGTTTTGCATACCTATGATATTAAAATATATATATATTCCATAAGGTTAATGTCTTATTTTATTCCATCCTGTGGTACAGAATGTGTGATATAAAGGAAATGCTTTTATATCTTGTGAATATTTAGTTTTCATTCTTTTTCTATGTTTTATTAACTAATAGCCAATAGTTATAAAGTTATGGTGGGGATGAACCCAACTGAAGGTTTTTCGTTGTGGCGGTAGGACCTTGCCAGAGTACTGCACAGGTAAATTTAGAAGAGGGAGAAAGGAGGTTCTCTCCTGTGACTGCACAGTGGGTTTATTGATACAGACGCTACTACTGCTTGTGCTAGGTGACAGCCTGCTTGGATTTCCTATCATCGACACACTGCAGATTCCGGACCGACAGCAGGGCTGCTGAACATCTCTCATGGTGCGAGATGCAGCTCCTGCTCATAGCAGAGTTTGGGGCCATCTTCTCTGTAGGTAGAGGCAGCCTAATACTCAGTGGTGGATATAATGACATAGTGCTGATCTCAAGTGAGGAGCGGCAGAGCATAGTAGCGACCCCTTATGGAATTCTGGCTTTGAATATTGCCTTGGGGTGAGGCTGGCAAGGTCCTATTTATTTGATAATAAATGCTGTGGCCATTTTCACCATTTCTGGCTCCTTGTGTTTCATTACTGTGTGTAACTAAGGAGTTCAATGGGATGGCTGAAGGTGAAGGGTCAATTGAGGAGTCCCATTGTCAGTGGATTCTTAGGGTAAGGCCAGACGAGGAGATTCGGGGAGATTTTGTCGCCTGGCGACTTATCGCCACGTCTTTTGCGCGACTATCTCCCCGAACTGCCTCAGCGTTTTTTCCCCATAGGCTAGAATGAAAAGTCGCCTGCGCTAATGCACTCACTCACTGAGGCAACTTTGGGCGACTATTGAAAACGCATTGCCGCGTGTGCATTAGCGCAGTCGATTTAGCGCTGTAGCCTATGGGGAAAAGACGCTGAGTCAGTTCGGGGAGATAGTCGCGCAAAAGACGTGGCGATAAGTCGCCAGGCGACAAAATCTCCCCGAATCTCCTCGTCTGGCCTTACCCTTAGTCTTATTGGTGCAAATTGTTTTGCTCTTTGTGACTTTAATTACATTCCCCCGTTAGAATCTCAGCTTTCAAATTTACTTTCTCACGCAGACTATTTCTGACTCTTGAAAAGTAAAGAAATGAATCAGGAAATATTTCTCTGCTTGTGTTTTCAATGAACAAATTCAGGACATATTTTGTAAGTATGGAAATTTAAGAACAAACAGTATTCAGTTATATATCATTTTTCAAAAACTCAGAGAATGGTTCATAGGAAAAGTTAATGTTTCCTCTGCGGCCAACATCCTGTTTTCACCTCTACAGGGTGACACAATGAACTGTATGTGCAGTCAAGGTGCAATTGTGTAGAGTAATTCATGTAAAATAAGAGATGTATAAACAACCCAAAAATCTTGAATAGATGGGATGTAATTTTAAGGTCGCATTTTGAAACCAACTGCTGCAGAACATTGAGAGCCCACATCAATGCTGCATTAATTACTATCCAATTTCCATTCTATCTCTTTCATTTCTGAAAACAATGGGATCTCATTTACTTTCTAAACCCGGCTCAGTGAAATCCTTTGCAGAAGATTATATTGGATGCATTCTGCTGAAGGTTAAATATGTACATAGCCAAGGCATAGCTATTACAAAAGACTTCTATTGAAATTACATTGCAATCAATGTGTGAAGGGCAATACAGATTGGTTGCTTTTCAGCTATTAAAAAAAAGAACGAGAGAAAAATCAGTTGCGGCCGGAAAAAAACACAGGTTACTTAGGAAAACTCAAGGCTATGCTACCGATTAACTATTTCAGCAGGAAACCGAGACCATGTTAGCTTTGAATTTGTATTTCAGTGTTTTGCAAATGTAAAGCCCTGTGTGAATCCAGTTCCTGAAAAGCAGACATGTGACCAGAACCTACTTTTTAACCTGCTTGGACCTGATGCTACTTCTATCTGCAAGTGCCAGGTCAAGTGTCGTCTGTGTCACTTTTCTTTTATGAGCTGGGCCACTCATGAACGAAATGTATCTTCATTAAAGGGGTGGTTCACCTTTTAAGTTAACTTTTAGTATGTTATCCAATGGCTAATTATAAGTAACTTTTCAATTGGTCTTCATTATTATTTTTTTTTACAGTGTTTTAATAATCTGACTCTTTCCAACTTTCAATTATATGTCACTAACATCATCTAAAGACAAATGCTCATGCCCATTTATCAAAGTCCGAATTTATCTCATAATTTTTTGAAAAAAATAGTTAATACATATTCCCAAAAATCTTCTGTGATGAAAAAAAACGAATTGTACGATTTTTTTGGATTTCCACCGGATTTATGCTGATTTTTGCCCGAAAACCCAGCGCAGATCACGATATCTTCGGGACTTCTCCTCTTGACTTATATGCAACCTCGGCAGAGCTAGTTTTTCAAATTCTGAGTTTTTCCATCCTCGAGGTATAAGAAATCAGATTTAATAGTAAAAAACCCAAAAAATGTTTCAGGTTTTTGGCATTTGGACTTTAATAAATAAGCACTTATTGTTATTGCTACTTTTAAGTACGCATCTTTCTATTCCCATTCCAGTCTCTCCAATTCGTGTATGGATTGCTGGGATTGAAAAGTGGAGAGCTGTGGAATAAAAAGATAAATACGGTAACTCAAAAACCACAAATACTGAAAAATTAAAAACAGGACCACTTCAAGGTACCAGTGTGCCCAGGTCAGAGACCTTATTAGTAGGCCCCACAGCTTCCCCAAGAAATGTGTAATAGGACTACCCTAAAGCAGGAGAACTTTATTGTAATAGGGCAGGCAATAAAGAAATAATCTGTACTTAAAGAAGTACACGTGAGGTCCAGGCGCACAGATACCAGTGCACAGATACCAACTTTTTATTTAATAAAATCTCTTTTGTAAATAATAAAAATAAATGGCAATGTAAAAGAAACTGTAAATAAAAAAAAGAAATGGAGAAATGTAAAAATTAGGGGCCAGCCATTTATGGGAGATGCTTCAGTCAAAATTTATAGCAGATTAAATTTCTGGTGGCCTCTGGGCAAATGTTCCTTTTGGCCATTTATCAAAATGACCCTGACTGGGAGATCAAACAAAAACATTATGAAACTGCAGTATAGTAATATAGTAATAAGTCAAATCAACTTGACTTGCTGTATATTTTCTCAAGAGACCTGTCTGAGTGAGAACCTTCCCTTAAGGGATATTTTGTAGTTTATTTGGGTACCTGGTCATTAGTAAAATGGCAGAAGTCAAAACAAAGAACACAGTTATAGAAAATTATAAATGAACACAGCAAGAAACAATGCTGCGGAACTGGTCTGGAACCTAGTCTTACAGCTTTCTCTGGGAATTAACGTCCTAGTTACTGTTACTTTATCCTGCATGTATATTTCTTTATCCTTTTCAAAATACTTTCATCTAACTATTAGCTATTGCATAAGCTGCAGAAGTAAGTAGGCGGCTGAGCTGATGTAATGAAGCCTCTTTCTCGGTTGTGGAGATTGTTATTTAAAGCTGATAGCTGATGCAGAACTGTAAGAAAAATATGTCAGATATAAATTCAGAGCAAGCAGGTATGAATTCATTAGTTTATGATCTGTGAAATGCGCTGCTCCCATCTCCATTCTACTCCTTCTCATTCTTCAACTCAAATACTGACAGGAGCCCAGAAGATATCTTTATCAGTGACTTCCAAAGCTGTAGGTAGCCTGCAGCACTATTTAAATGAAAGCTGTTTAATAACGTCACTGAGCTGTACAAAACCTATTCCAGTGTGTAACCAGGCCAGTAAAGCATTAACGTCTTTTAAAAAGTAGGTTTCCATCAACTGTAAGAAACAGCAGAGTTATTAAACATGTGGCCTCACACCTGTTGGACTAAAATCCAACCCCAAGTGACTGAATAATAGTGTCTGTTATAGTTCCCCTTCCTGTTGTGTGATGCCAGTTCCTCCCATCATCCTTTTGTGTTCCTGTATTCAATGAGTTAGGAGCTACTCTGAGGTTATTAAAGGGGAAGGAAACCTAGTTGGTGCAAAAACCCTCCCCCCCTCCCGTGTGTTGCTCACCCTCCCTCCTCCCCCCTGGCAAATGCCCCTAACCTGTTACTTACCCTTCTGCGCAGGTCCAGTCCAGGGAGTTCACAGACGACATCTTCATCCACGCGATCTTCTTCCTGCTTTGAACGGCGCATGCGCAGTAGGATCATTTTGTCGGTACGATCTACTGCGCATGCGCCAAAAGTTCTTCATGACTTTTGGCGCATTCGCAGTAGATCCCTACCGACGAAATGCTCCTACTGCGCATGCGCCAAAACGCCGTTCAAAGCAGGAAGAAGATCGCGTGGAAGAAGATGTCGTCTGTAAACTCCCTGGACTGGACCTGCGCAGAAGGGTAAGTAACAAGTTAGGGGCATTTGCCCAGCGGGACGCGTAGGCCAGGGGGGAGGAGGGAGGGTGGGCAACACACGGGAGGGGGGGGGAGGGTTTTTGCGCCAGCTAGGTTTCTTTCCCCTTTAAGGGCAATAGTCTTTTTGACCTGCAGCACTTGTACACCCGCTCCAAATAAAGCACCTTTGTGGATTCCAAGTGTCTGCAGTGGTAGTTACAGGTCCATACAGGCCAGGCAGAGAGGTCTCACTGGGAAATCAGCTATTATCACAGCAATTGGAGTCAGAATATAAATATTTGTTTTTTCAACTTCTTTCTGGTACTGCAAAGTACAGCATTAAAGCCACAGCAACTTGATCTGGCCACCCACATGCTGAGCCAAATCGGGCATATCCAATCATTGGCCTATCATCCTGTTGCCTTTACAGAGACCACACAGACAAGCACTGTATCAACGGGCCATGTGCTCCTTGTCTGACGGGATTTTAAAACTTGCTCAATAAATATGTGGCAGCTTTTTGTCCTGTAATCTGTTGGACAGACCCGCTGGTAGGCCCTGTACCTGGGCCAATACGTTTTAAACACTGTCTGGAGGAACCAAGTCAGCAACTTTTATCAGCCTGTGTATGTTCACCTTTAGGGTAGAACTTGACGGTGCCCTAGGTGACACTATTAAAGGTGTAAATTAAATTATACATTGTGTAAACACTACATAGACTAGAAAGCCAAATCAGTGGGCTGTATTTATTTTCAAGGAATGATACTTGGAGAACTGATATAAGACAAACAATAAGGGTATAATGCAATGATGCGTCTCGAGCCGACACATCGCCATGCAATGAAATGCATTTAACGTTTTGGATGTCCTGCAGATGCAGGAACTGAAGGAGAAATCACAGGTAAGAACTACATTTATCCGACTGTTGGATGAAGCGTTTTCATCCGAAAATGGGATCTAATCATGTTATCATCATTCCTCTATAGACAGTTGCCTTATTTTGAAAATTAATTAAAAATTTTGAACCCAAACTTTTTTTATTTTATTAAGGTACAGAAATTAGGTTGCCTTTTAAGGATTTTTAACAATAACAACATAATATTTTTTCATTTTGCTTCACTTTGGGCTGTCTGGGGAATAGTCATCTGTAAATAAAATGCAACGCTTGTATTAACTAATTGAGAGCTAGAGGCGTTCTGATTAGCAAACCACAAGGGGGCTTATTGCATCTTCATTCCTCACTTTTTCTCTTTATAAATTATGGGACAGTCACTTCATTATAGATAGTTGGAACGGCTTGCATCAAGTAAATTGCATTCTCAGGGCTGCAGCTTATTTTGTGAGCTTGGCAAACAAGTGTTGAGTGGTCGAACTGGTACAGTGATAGATATTCACTGTACAGGTATGGGCCCTGTTATCCAGAATGCTCAGGATCTGAGATGTTCTGGATAAAGGGTCTTTATGTAATTTGAATCACCATACCTAGTATTGTTCTGCATCCAATATGGAAAAATTATCTCACAGTTGGGATGAAGTACTGATGTACTGTTTTATCATTATAGAGAATAATGAAATCATTGATGAATTACTTATTAAAATGGAGTCTATGGGGAAATTTACTAAAGGGCGAAGTGGCTAACGCTGACGAAAATTCGCCAGCATGACGTTATTTCGGCACTTTGCATATTTACTAACAGTCGCTGGCGTAATTTCACCAAGGCAATAGAATCTGGAGCAATTTCGTACTCTTGTGAAAGAGCGTTGCTACGCAAATTCACTAGGTTTTTGATTTTACTGACCGTTACCTCTATCGCCAGACTTGCCTTCGCCACCTCAGACCAGGTGAAGTGCAATAGAGTAGATAGGAGTTTCTCAAAAGAAGTTGAAAATTTTTCTAAGTCCCAAAAAACTCTGGCGTCTTTTCCTTTTTAAAGGGTGATAGGCTGAAAAAGATCAAAAATTTTTTTTGGGGTACCCTCCGGCCCCCCTACATTTGATAACATATGGCACCTAAACTAAACTGTGGGCACATGCAGCGTCGGATTCGCTGGGCGGGCGCCCCTAGGCCGTGCGCGCCACGCGGTCCTAGCGCCTGCCTGCACTACCACACGCTGGCTCAAAAGCGCCAGCGTACGAGCGCCGAAGCACTGGGGAGTACAGGCGGCTGGGCGGCATGCCGCCCCCAAAAATGTGCCGCCCTAGGCCCGGGCCTATGTGGCCTCGCCACAAATCCGGGCCTGGGCACATGTGTAGGGCATTATATAATTTTATTAAGGTTCCCTGGCCTTGTGTAATGTAATGTATTTGCTGCAGCATATACATCCATTGAAATTTAACCGCACGCCGTATGCAAATTAGCCAACGCTAGCTTAACTTCGAACTGCTGAACATATTTTCGCTATTGCAACTTCGTCAGTGTTCGGTACCCTGTTCGCAACTTCGGATCTTCGTGAATTAGCGTTGTCCAGGTGAATTTGCACCTGGCAAAGTGTTGTGATGTGTGCGACGCCATCACCGGCGAATTTTCACCAGTTAGTGAATTTGCCCCTTTGGGAGGTGGCCTTCCCGTAATTCTGAGATGGATAACTAATACCATACCTGTATTATAAGCAAGCTCTTCTGTTAAATATAAAAATACTTTATCCTCCAGGACTAGGAGAATTAAGGGCAAGTAAGCTAAGGAAGTAAAGAAAACAGCAGGAATAACAGTACAAATAAAAGTCTTACGTACTCCCTTCCATAATGTTTTGGTCTGTTCACCACCTGTGTTTAAAAATAAGAAAGAATATATACATTAGTTGCAAAGGTGACAATTTAAAAGCTGCTAAAAATTAAGTTGTTCATGTTTTAACAGCTTACAAGATATGGATTGCTAGACCACAACGACAAATCCCAAACAAAACACATATTAATATGGAAGTATCCTTTACGTTAAACTATGAAATGGCAACCCCAATTGACTTTCATGAAAAACGACCTATATGGGAAGCTTGGCAATCTTGGAAAGACTTTTACAAAGGGGCAGATTTATCAAGGGTCAAACTGAAAATTTGAATTTTCAATTTTTTTTATGTTCAAAACTGGTAAATTCGGCTAGGGAGTTATTCAAATTCGATTCAAGTTTTTAAAAAAAATTTGAATTCGATTTTCGAGATTTATCATAGTCTGGACCTTTAAGAACCTCGAATTTGACTTTCCGCCACCTAAAACCTGCCAAACTGCTGTTTAAGTCAATGGGAGATATCCAGGGATCAATTTGGAGTGGTTTGACAATCGGAGAAAAAACTTGAATTGAGTTTTTTATAATTCAAATAGAATTTGATTCGAGTTTTCAGGTCGATTTAATTCATCCGAGTTTGAAATTTTTAATTTTTTTAATACATTTCAGTTAATGTAGAAGTCAATGGCAGATGTCTTGTTTACAATTGGAAGATATCATTATCTGCGCTGGGTCTTGTACAATAATCTGATTAATTTGGGGTTTTCTGGCAATAATCAGAAAAAATCTGAATTTATGGGTGTCAAATCCGAAAATTTTTTTACAATTCGTACTCTTTTCCAGCACCAGATTTTTTTCAAGTTCATTTATTGATAAATACGGTAAACATGTGCACTGGAGTTTGTTCAAAGTTGTTTTACGAAAATAGTGAGAAATTTTTGGATTTTAGTGAATAATTCCCTAGGAGTTACCTTTCATTGTTCATTTTTTTTGTTTTTTAAATAACAAATCATGTAAAGATATGTGAAACTAGATATTAGTGGGCCCTACAGCAAATTATTTTTCAGCCCCCCAAAATGTCTAGAGGTTGACTTGTACAGTATGCACAGTATGTTCAGCCTCAGTCTCATACATGGGCAAATGTAGTCCTCAGCCGACAAGTCCAAACTGATACTACTTTTTGCATTTGTGCCAGTTGGCTGGCATAACCATGTCTGGGAAATTGCGGCATATTTATCAAAAAATCATGACTGAAATTTGAAATTGCTGTAAAAAAATGGTGCACTTTTCCATGCCATTTTTCCTGCTGTTTTGAGCACACATTAAAATCTAGAATCAATTAATAACTGAAAGTTGTGAATGGCGTTTTTTGGTTTTAGGTGGCTAGATGTTAATTTTTTATTATATATAGTTTTAAATTGTAAAAAATCATCATAAAATAAATGTGACTTAATATAGCTAAACCTAGTCACTGGCACTAAACCTGGTTTTACTTTACAAAAGTTCATGTAAGTAAAGTTCATATCCTGCTAAACAGGGGATACCAGTAAGGCTTTAAATAATTGGGATAAAATGATCAAATCTCTCCATTATAAAATAAATATAAAATATGAATAAATATAAAATGTAAAACACTTTTACTGACTTTACTGATTTGTCTGTATTAATTTTAAAGCAGAAAACCCTTTGGCTCCTTGTATGCCACCTAACCATAACTTTACTGGTGGCTCTATTTGGCATGTAATTAAACATACCTTACTTCTGCCCTGGAACCCACAGAAGTCATATTGAAAGTGAAAGAATACAGGGGTGCTGGCAAAAGCAATACAAAACAATGTGAATATCTAGAACAGTATCTAAAAAGAGTTTGTATGGGCTTCCTATCCTTGGAGGTTGTCCTCCCACACTCCAAAACCATACAGGCAGGTTAACTGGCTGATAAAATATATAAGAACGCACCAAATCCAGGATTTGGTTCAGGACTCGGCCAGGATTCTGCCTTTTTAAGCTGAATCTTTGTGCACGGCCGAACTGAATCTGAATGCTAATTTGCATATGTAAATTAGGTGGCCCATTTACTTAGCTCGAGTGAAGAAATAGAGGGAAAAAAACGTCGAATTTCGAATGGTTTTTTTGTCTACTTCGACCATCGAATGTGCTACTTCGACCTTCGACTACGACTTTGAATCAAACGATTCGAACTATAAATCGTTCGACTATTCGACCATTCGATAGTTGAAGTACTGTCTCTTTAAGAAAAAACTTGGACCCCCTAGTTCGCCACCTAAAAGCTACCGAAGTCAATGTTAGCTTAGGGGAAGGTCCCCATAGGCTTAGCTATCTTTTTTTGGTCGAACAAAAATCGTACGATGGATGGATTAAAATCCTTCGAAGGATTTAATCGTTCGATCCAACGAATAGCACTAAATCCTTCGACTTTGATATTCGAAGTCGACGGATTTAACTTCGACAGTCGAATATCGAGGGTGTGGAAATTTGCCCCTAGGTGTGGAAAGGGAAATGACGTGACTTTTTGTCACAAAACAAGGAAGAAAAAAACATTTTTCCTACCTTTTCCTTTCCCGTCCCTAATTTACATATGCAAATTAGGATTCAGATTTGGTTCAGTATTCGGGCGAATCTTTCACGAAGGATTCAGGGATTCCCAAAAAGTTTAATTCGGTGCATCCCTAAAAATTAACCATAGTGTGCGCGAGTATAAATGTGATAGGGACCTTAGACTGTAAGCTTGACTGGGGCAGAGACAGATGCGAATGTGAAATATATTGGCACTATATAGTGGATAAAAACATCAGAATATGGGATGCGTCAAGTCAAGTCAGCATGTGGTGAATTAATGAATGTAAAAATATGTAGAAGCACGCCACAGGAAGCTAATGGAGGGGTGTCTGTGTGGGAGGGTAGTGGTAAGAAAGGGGGCAAACAACAGGGAATTGTTAACGTGCTTGTTATGGCCCCTAAACTGTGACGCCACTGGGAAACAGACATGTAATCCTCCTGCTACCTTGATGAGATACTAACATAGTCAGATTCACAAGAGCATTAGCAAAGGCATCTCACAGAGCTGTGGCCATATACTGTAGCACCATTCTGCAGTTCCCCTTTTGATTTTGCAGAAGGCTGCAGTTTAGTAGCAAAATGAAAAGCAGGTTCACAGTTTTTTTCCCTTCTTCCGCAGAAAGGCCATCTAGTAGTGGCTCAGATGTATGAACTAGTGTGTTTATTCCACTTCATGTAACCACATGTTACTTTCTGAAAATGAGTGCATAGCATACATCGCTTGCAGAACTTTTATGTGAACTGTATAAATAACACAAATATTTACTTTTAATATTTCCTTCTAATATGAGATATTTGTGTCACATATCTTCATGGGCTTCCAGTAAAGCACTTAAATTATGCCTTAAAGGGCATGTAAAGTCTAAAATGGAATAAGTCTAGAAATGCTGTATTTTGTATACTAAATATAAACATGAACTTAATGCACCACAAGCCTAATCAAACAAATAATATATGCTTTCAAAGTTGGCTACAGGGGGTCACCATCTTGTAACTTTGTTAAACATCTTTGCAAGACTAAGGGGCACATTTACCTAGGGTCGAATATCGACGGTTAATTAACCCTCGATATTCGACCGTCGAAGTAAAATCCTTCGTCTTCGAATATCGGAGTCGAAGGATTTAATACTATTCCTACGATCGAACAATCAAAGGAATAATCGTTCGAAGGATTTTAATCCATCGATCGAAGGATATTCCTTCGATCAGGAAATTGTTAGGAAGCCTATGGGGACTTTCCCCATAGGCTAACATTGGCCTCGGTAGGTTTTAGGTGGCGAACTAGGGGGTTGAAGAAATTTTTAAAAAGAAAGTACTTCCTCTATCGAATGGTCGAACAGTAGAACGATTTTTAGTTCGAATCATTTGATTCGAAGTCGAAGGTCGTAGTCGAAGTAGCCCATTCGATGGTCAAAGTAGCCATATTCAACCATTCGAAATTCGAACTTTTTTTCCTCTATTCCTTCACTCGAACTAAGTAAATGGGCCCCTAAGACTGTGCACATGCTCAGTGTGGTCTGGGCTGCTTAGGGATCATTATAAACAAAGCTGCTTGAGTTCTGCATGGCTGGGAATTAAGGTGGGGGCTCCCCCTGCTGTTCATAAGTATGATTGTTTCCCTGCTCAGCAGTTAGGGACCATCTAACAATTCCTATCCACAGCAGTAAATAAAGGGAGAATTTCACTGCATACAGTCAGGTTTCTTATAAAAACGGTACACATATTTTAATTAAAGTATATTAGAGATAGGTTCTTTTTCATTAAAGAAGGTAAAAATGGGATTTTATTTTTTTGCCTTTACATGCCCTTTAAATAATTTAATGTACTGATCAGTTGTTCATCCTATTGGTTGCTATACGCTATAGACCCGCGCAAAACGTAGGGCCTTTCATTACATAACATAGTAATGACACAAAACTCTCATTGTTGAAGAGCATGAACAAATTGACGGTTTAAAGGCCCGAGCGGAAATTTATTCTATTAAAAGGAATGTAAAGCTAAAGATAACATTTTCATTTGTTAAAGAAATATAACTCTAAGCAGCTTTCCTGCAAACATTCATTAAGGGAAAACTACATTTGGATAAAACTGCCAAAATATGTATCCCATCTTTAAAGGGCAAAGAAAGCTAGAAGCACTAGGGGTGGCAGTCTTCATTTTCAAGCCTCAATCACTATGTAACGATGTAATTATGTAACCTGTCTTGCTTGACTACTTCTAGATTATTTGAATAGCAGCCGGTGGGGGCAGGGGGGTTTATTTGTAAACAAAATCATTTGGTTAAAGGTGTTGTTCAGCTTCAAACACTTTTTTCAGTTGTTGGTTTCAGATAGATCACCAGAAATAAAGACTTTTTCTATTTACTTTCCATTTTCTATTTGTGACCGTTTTATAACACTGAAATGTAAAGTTTAATTTTTCACCTTCTAAAGCAGCTCTGGGAGGGGGCGTCTCCGACTTTTTAACTGTTTAAATTGATACATTTAGTTGATACATTTGTTATGTTTGTCCCTGCTGAGAAGAATCTGAGTTTCATTAAAGGCAGCTGTCAAAATTGATACGATAGTTGCTAATATTCCACAGCTACTTCTGAGAAATGTATCAACTAACTGTATCAATTAAATGTAGCAAATTGTAACATTTCAGAATACTCCAGGATAGAGTTCCGAATTCTTATCCGCTTGGAACCGCTACCTGACCCGACCCACAAGTACCTTATACGCTACCTGACCCGCGACCCGCTGACCTCATCGGAAGTAGACACAATCAGAGAAAAATGAATAAAACAGGAAGTGCTCTCATTGTAAACCGGAAGTAGACGTAATCAGAAGTAGACGTGGCCAGAAAAAAAGGAGTACATATCTCTATTGAGAAGCCCCGCGGCCGACCAGCGAACCGCAGAACCGCCGTACCGCTTCTTTACCTGGACCCTGAACTTCTACCCGCAACCCGCAGGGTACCGCAGGTTTTTGAGGGTAACCAGCGGTACCCGACCCGCTGCAGGACTCTACTCCAGGATCACTGAGCTGCCAGAGACAGGAACATTAACTTTAAACTTAAATTCTGGGAAAACTGTAAAAAAATAAAAGACAGAAAGCAACTGAAAAAAGTCTTTGTTTATGGTGAACACCAAATTACTGAAAAAAGTGTTTGGAAGGTGAACAACCCCTTTAAAAAGTTTTACATAATGGAATTAAGAAACTTTCTAAATAAAACTCATTAAAAGTTCTATACCATTTCTGAAAAATTAAAATTCCCTTTTCTCCAATACTTTTTTCATCAGGAAGAAGGAAGAGTTGGGTTTTTGTGGACCATTAGATCATATACATCACTGGTCTCTGTCCCCTTGGCCTAGGCAATGTAGTAACTAATTGTTTTTCAAAATAACCGAGACTCCAACATAAAACTTGATTATACAGTACTGAGAAATTTGATTATATTGTTTCTAGTTTCCATGAGCTGGGCCAACTTATTAATTATAGGGCCCAGTTTGGACCATTTGGGTAGGACAGTCCTTGACTCAAAGGACACAATTGTATATGAATTATCAACCATTACCATCCCAGCAAGTAGCTGATGGCTGGATTCATTTAACAGTGAGCTGTGTGGTTAGGTTTCCTGCCTCACCCCCCAGGAAACCAGCAAGGAACCAGCAAGGTTAGCTGACATAGACCTGTGGTAGAGGGGAAACAATAGTAACTTTTAAAGAAAAGTCCCCCTGTGAGTGATGCAGCTGCTCTATCCTGTCAAACTCATAGACATAACGGTTGAGCTAAGGCACCAGCTCATTATGTGCATGCATGTGTCCAAACAAGGCCGCCTACACCAGGAGTTCCCTCCCTATGCCAGGGGGAGAACACTTGTAAGGGACCTTTGTTTTAAATATACTGTCGTTTCCCACCATTCTGAGTGATGGAACCTCTGGTGGGGGGGGAAACATTTGATGTGATAGGTGCCCTTTAAGCAAACACTTGCTACAGAACAGTGTAGGAGTACTTAGACAATAAATAATAAATAAATATCCAGCAAATGGATATGAAGGCTATCTTTAGGTCAAGTTTGCTATGTATTGCAATCACAGAAATAAGTATTATACTATTATTTTACATCACCCTAGAATTACACAGTGTTTTTATTTATTTCTTATATTTCACTAATGGCTGTAACAACCCAGTTACCTCCTCCTCACTAATTTGGACCTGAAGTTATCTTACCCCAGACACTGCAGTTAATTGAAAACACAACTCAAATCATCAGAAATAGGCAGTTTTGAGTAAAGCAGGCAGCATGATAGGGTGTCGTAAAGAGCGTTGACAAAATGCAACTGTAAAATAAAACTTTCGGGTTGGCATCTCTGCTCATCCCACCAAGAAATATGACATTATAGGGGGTTTTTAACAAAAGGTGCAAAAAAGGTGTTTGGGAATTATGTACAGTATGGCTCATCACTGAATATTTTATTTCCAGTATCTCAACACCAAAAGCACCAGAGTACTATTAAGCACTGTCTACAGTGGTCAAAGACAGGAGAGCTGTAGTTCTCTAGTAGGTCCTAGGGGAAACCCAGTGCTGTTCCCAACCCCAGTACTACTGTCATGAGTGAATATAAAGCACCTGTTCAGTAAAAGGTCCAAACCAGTATTGCATCAAATGCTCCAGTCGCAAGTATAAAAGAGGTTGTTCACCTATGAATTAACTTTTAGTATGATGTATAGAGAGGGATATTCTGAGTCAATTTGCAGTTGGTGTTGTGGTTTTTGAGTTATTTGGCTTTTTACTCAGCAGCTCTCCAGTTTGCAGTTACCCAAGCAACAATGCACTGATTTGAATAAGAGACTGGAATATGAATAGAGGGCCTGAATAGAAAAATAAACAATAATAAAAAAGTAGCAATAACAATAGATGTGTAGCAATACAGAGCATTTTTTTTTAAGATGGGGTCAGTGACCACCATTCAGAAGAAAAAAGCAAATAATTAAAAACCTATAAAAAAAATAATGAAGACCAATTGAAAAGTTGCTTAGAACTGGCCATTCTATAACATACTAAAAGTTAACTTAAAGGTGAACCACCCCTTTAAGTACCTAGAAATGTCACTTCTTCTTAGCACTGCTTCAGGTGTAATCTGACTTGAAAATAGTCACAATTATACACAGAGATCAATGCCAGATGGAGGAAATTTTGTTTTTTTTAAATCTTACATTAAGAAATATTTGCACTGTACAACTTTTGTCTAAGAATGACATTTCTGATCCTTGTTAAAAACAACCTTTTTGGTATGGTAACTGAGAAAGTAATGTAGAATGTAGAACCTGGTTATTTACGTTTTAACTGCTGTTGGGGCACTAATAGAATTGTTGCTCAGAATTCCATACCTACATAACTGTTTCTCTAAAAATGTATAGGCACTGTATACAATGTTGCAACAATCTAGCAACTCACAATGTACCTCAAATTACAAGTGTTACATGTCCAATAGTGATGTGCGGGTCTATAAAAGGACCTCCGGAAGCGGGTGCGGGTCGGTGCAGGGTGGGTTAGGGTTAGGTGCGGTCAGGGCACATCACTAACGTCTAACTACACAAATCTTTTTTCTACTCTCTTCAAAATGTTTACTACTTCAAACCACATTTTTAAATTACTGTATTTCAGTACATACCTCAAGAGAAGATGTGATTCTCCTGGGTCGTGGAGCCTCCTGTTGTAACTGATACACTGTGAAACATAAAAGAGTACATTTTATACAATCCATTGCATTTACAAAAGGTTTCTTTCGGCAGACATACTGTAGAATTTGCATACGGAAATACTGAAGAAATGCAATATATAAAACACAAATGAACAATGAATGCACCATAGAAACAAAAGAAAAATATTAGCAATGGGTGTGATAGCATTAAATTCCATGTAGTAGAGTCCTGCGCCGGTCCATTTTTTGGGACCCGTACCTGACCCGTATCCAAAACCTGCAATCCGCAACCCGGACCCGCAACCCACATTCTTACCCACTTGGAACAGCTACCTGACTCGACCCGCAATTACCTTATTCGTAACGTGGACCCGCTGACCATCAAGAATCAGGAAGTGCTGTCATTGTTAACTGGAAGTGACATCATCGGAAGTAGACGTGATCAGAAAAAAAGGAGTAAAACTGGAAGTGCTGCCATTGTAAACCGGAAGTGACGTCATCGGACGTAGACATGACCAGAAAAAAGGAGTAAATATCGCTATTGAGAAGACCATACGGCAGGTTTTTGCGGGTAATTCACGGGTACCTGACCCGCTGCAGGACTCTACCATGAAGGACCTATGGTATCTTGGTCAATACACTGTCCCAGTTCTGTTTCATCTCTCTTAAAAAGTCAACATTCATGGGACCATGTACAGTGGAACCTCAATTTTACATCCCCTGATTTTAAGTTTTCCCTTATTTTACATTGTTGTTTTGTGGTCCCACCTATATATTATGCATAATATATTTCCCTGATTTTACATTTTTCCTGGATTTTACACCATTTTTTTCTGTTCCCCTGAAAAACATAAAATGGGGATTCTACTGTATTTAATCCCTACTAAATGCTGACTATAACAGCATGGACTATTTGAACTAAGGATGCACTGAATCCAGGATTTGGTTCAGGATTTTACCTTTTTCAGCAGGGTTTGGCTGAATCCAAGGGTCTGACCAAACCGAATCGATAAAATCATGTGACTCTTCATCACACAAACAAGGAAGTACTAAAATGTTTAGCCATGCACCACATGTGTGATTCTCTTTGGCCCTTCCTAAGCCCAATTTACATATGCAAAGTAGGGTTCGGATTTGGTTCAGTATTCGGCCAAATCTGATCTGGGATACAGACAAATCCCAAAATAGTGTATTTTGTGCAATTTGAACATAGCATATTTCATCCCTTTAAACACCGCACTGCTGGAAAAATGGTTGAACTGGTTTGCACAATGTAGTCAAATGATGACTGAAATGAAAAGTATGAAAAAAAGAAAGTATGTATGTGCATTCTTCAAACATATTTTTTTTATCTGGGTAAATATAGAGGTCTAGAAACCTAGCAAGCTAGTTACTGTACAAATTGTGCTGTGGTCAGTTCTTTATTTCTTTAGAATAGCCACATGCTTTTCTACTGATGGTTTTACTGAGAATTAAGAACATTCTGCTGAGCCGCATATCTTTTTCTGTGGTATACTGCTGTTTTTATTATTATTATTATTATTATTTTTATTAAATTTATATCAAGTTAGATTTGTCCAAATATTTTCAGGGACTACTAATGCATGGGGTCAAAGGCTGAAGAGACTTCTTTCCTCGCCAGAAATATTATTAATGAAAATGGAGTTTGTAGCTGGATTTCCGATTAGCTTAGACTAATAACATAGTGTGTCTCTAAGGTACTGTATATCAAGGAAAGAGGAAATTCTCTAGCACAACAGAGGTACTGTAATAAACATGGCTACAGACATCAATTATTTACACAATAAATGTAGCTAAACATTGATGTAATGATATATTCATTACAACATATGCATCCTTCCGCAGTTCCATAGAACATCCTATCATTTATAGTAAATATCCAAAATTCAACTGTGCATGAAGCTCAGACTGATAACAGTGGGGTTAATTATAAAAAAAAACAAAGAAGTAACCCATAGTAACTAATATCTTTTAATCAGGCACAGAGATCTCTAGCGTTTTGAAACCCAGGCATATTTGTAGCTCTAGGGATAGGGACAAAATGCTCCAAACACTCCCCATTTACTTTAAAAAGCAATTGCCTGAAAGCATAAGTGCAATTATTTTTGACAGGTTACTGTCACTTAGAAACATGTCAGTGAGTTTTTTGAGCAATAATCATAAAAGTGGTCTAGCACTTTCTGGTGACAGAAATTGGGGACATTTTAAGCATTTTGTTGTCATTCCATGGTGCTTCCTAGGGCCCACTGATTTGGGGGACCAAATATTTATTTTTTAATTTTTTTCTCCCCTTCCATCTTCTTAGCTCTACTGCCCTCCTCACCCTTGTCTGCTGACTCTTCAGTTCTTCTGAGAAAATCCTAGGTGGCTGTGCGTTCCACTGTGGAATGCATGGCCATCTTGGATTTTTTTTACAGGCGTGAGAGAGAGAGAACCAAGCAGAATAGGAGTGCAATTAAAGAGAAAACTTTGATCTGGTATATTCTGCTTGTACAAATGTAGATAATGCATTCAATTTATCCACTGATCTTACTGGCATTTCTGGTGTTAATGGAGTGCTAACTGGCAATTTTCCAGTGAATTTCTGGCATTTCTAGAGGTAATGGAGTGCTCCTTTTCCAGTGATCTTAATGATGTGTGGAGTTAATGAAGAGCTTACTGGCTATTTTCAGTGGTCTTACCAACATGTCTCAAGTTAATGGAATGTTCAATATCAATTTTTCAGCAATCTCATTTTCTTGTCTGGGATTAAAAATGTGTTCACTGGCAATTTCTACAGTGATTATACTTGCACAGCTGGGGCTAATATGCTAATTATCCGTTTTCTTTAGTAATTATACTGACATGTCTGGGGTTAATATGCTCATTGTACATTTTCCGTAGTGTTTATACTGGCATCTCTGGGTTATGTTTTGGTAAAATGTGTGTGCCCAAAAACTGCTTTGCTGCACTGCATGTGAAATTCAGTTCTTAAAGTTACCAAGTTTTTGCAACTAGTTAGGTAACATAACAGCGCTCGCTTTAAATATGAGAGAGTATATATATTGCTAAAAAGGCAGTGACTTTTTGCAGTGTCTGGTAAATTGCCACCTGAGACAAGGTTTTTACCTTGCCACATGTATACAATGGCACTGTTTCCCTTAGAATAATAAATGCGATTTTTTGATTGGTAGATGCAGGTTGCAGATGCAGGTGGATGCAGGTAGATGGGACAAATGCACATCTACTGCATTAAATGCCAAAATATCAACATGCCCACAGGTCATGGGATCCCCAGGCCAGCAAAGAATGTAGCGGAAAAAGTAAAGAACTGACAATTATCTGGAGGAAAGTGTAATATGCAGGATCCAGAAGCAGAATTATTTCTAGTGGTCCAGTACAAATAAAGACTTTCTCTAAATGCCATATTAATTTATTAACTGCAATTATTGATTTGTCTCTAAGTATTTAATACATTGTGTTCATTGTTCCATTGATGCACACACATAGTCTAGACATTCAGCAGATGGAAAAAAAGGAAGGAAGAAAAATGTCAATACTCACAGTAAGATTTCCAGACTGTAGGCTGGTATTCCTCTGCATCTACAACACAAAGAGATCAATCCATTACTAAATACTGCTGGGAAGTGAACACAAAATCAGATATACAGCAGTACATTGAGAGTTACTCTTAACAGGTGCAATAGCGGCATTTTCATAACGCATTTATATCTGCCCTTGAGAAAAGTTCTATGAAATATGCTTTTAATGGCAAAGATAAAGGTAGTAGCATGCCACTGACAGCTAAGAGTGTTCTAGCTCAAAAACAAATAGAGGATCACAGGTTACCCATTTTTTCACTTGTAAATTACAGTTTATACGCTTCCCTAAACAACTGTAGAAGCTATAATTTCCCACATTAAGCAGCCCATTGCGTCTGCCCATGGTTTAGAAGAATTTGGGATATATTCCTCCAAAGTGGTTGCAACCAGTATCTCATCAGCCCAGCTGGTTAAAAAGATGGTGATGTTATTATTTATTTTTAAATACAGACAGATCAGTTTTTACTCCTGACATGAATTGAAATAAAAAAGAACGAAACACTGATTAGACTGTCCACCATCACTAATATAATTGTAAATAATAACAAATGCTGCTTCCTCTCTTTATTTTCTTTCCTGTTCTCTCTCTCATCTCTATTTCTAATATGGGCATCTTCTTTGACTTCTTTGTGCTGACTATATACTTTTTCATGAAAAAAAAAAAATATATATTGGTAAATATATTAAGGCAATACAATTAATGAATAACAAACTGAAAGCACAAATACCGTAGATACTGATAAGGGAATAGAATAAGGAGCAAATCTTCCTCAATGCACAGTTTCCCTGCCAATCTAGGCAGGCAAATCAGCATCTCACATGCATATCCTAATGCACTCACACTAGAATATGTGAAATGTTACCAGAACTTGTTTCAGTTCAGTCAAAATTGTCACGGTCGGCACCCAACACCAGAACAAATGCCAAGCACCCTGGTCTCGGCTCGTGCTTTACCTGTAGTGTGACCGCCTTTGGCCTTGGGAGGAGCCCTCAGCTACTTGGATGCCACCAGGACTTAAACGAGAAGTTCAAGGCTAGAGGTTCTGGATAAGCAGAGGGGCACGACTGTTAGCACAGTCTTTGGGCAGAAGGTCGTGGATACAAGGTGTAGACAGAATCGTAGTCGGAACTGGCCGGGTCGAGGCAGGCAGAGAGTGAGCGTAAAACAAATCAGGCTGGGTCTGGGCAAGCAGCGTTCAAAGCGAGGTCAGGCAGGCAAGGGTCAAAACCAGGAGACCAATCAGAAGGATATAGCAGAAGGGATGTTCGAAGTTCAAGCAATGGATCAGGATACAGAGGTCAGAATCGTCAGGAACAGGCAGGGGTCACAACAGGTTGTCAGAATCAAGCTCAGGATCAGAATAGCAAAAGCTAAAGGCACCAGGAACAAACCTAAAACTAGTATGATGGGCCTTTAAATAATAGAATTTTTGCACCGTTGCGCGCTGGCGTCAATAAGCAGCAGAAGCGCGCTGCGCGCGCCCTTAGTTTGACCGGCACCTAGGAAGGAGGGACACGCGGCGGGCGTCCCCACCGATGGGGTGGCAGGCGTCCCTGCCGTCCCCCCACTAGACCACCAGGGTAAGCTCTTACTGACTCAACTAGCAGCTAGTTTGGCACTAGTTTTAATAAGAGGGGGTTTTAATTACCCTGATGTTAACATGAGCAACAGTACTGCCAGAACATTTAATGGCACAAATTGGGATGTTAGGTTTGGTTTTCAGCTAAAAACAGAAATGGTTATCATTTAAAATTATATTGAATCATTATTCCCGAAAAATTAATTGTAAAAGCTTTAAGGAACCGCCTTTGGAACTTAATTCAGAAGTAAAGAAGCCAATAGAAATGAAGAGAAAAGCATTGCAGACTACGGGGGTTATTTACTAAAATCTGAATGCAAAAATGCCAAAAAATTTGTGATTTTTTTTCCCAGAATGTTTTTATTTCCTTATGCTTTACAAATGAAATGATATAACAAATGAAACAAAGTAAAATAAACAAAGCAAATACGAATCAAGTTTTGAAGAACAGAATTGGCTATTAACATCTCTAGATCTTACTAAAGTGACCATCTAGACAGTTCAGGTGTACCCTTATCTTAGTGAATTTTTTTATACAATTGACTTTTAAAAAAAATCACAAATTTTTCGGAATTAATTAAACCCCGAGGATGGAAAAATCCAGCATCTCAGACCTGTCGAGGTTGCATATAAGTCAGTAGGACAAGTCCCAACGATTTTTTGATGTGCGCTGGGTTTCGATGCAAAAAAGCATAAGAAATCATGTTTTCGTGGTGAAAATCCGAAAAAATTGTGAAATTTTTTCCTGCAAAGCAAATTTTTGGGAAAATGTAATAATAAATAAGCGTAAAAAACTGAATGGATTTGATCGGAGATTGTAGCAGAAAATGTTGAGATAAAATCGGACTTTGAAAAATAACCCCCTACAAGTCAGTGTGGACAGGTGCTTCTTTTAATGCATTTTTTCCTCACTGGAATTTTTCGGGAAAATGTATAGATAAATAAGGGGAAATACCCGACTTGGTCAGAGTATATTTCTGAAATAATGAGATAAATTCGGATTTTGATAAATAACCCCCTAATATTCACATATAAATAAAACCTCAAAAAAATAATATATGACTCTGTATTTATGGCTGTTAAACCAGTGACTCTATGGAGTGCAGAGTGCATTATTTCACATTCTGGAATCTTCAAGA
Organism: Xenopus laevis; assembly: GCF_017654675.1. Taxonomy (NCBI): domain Eukaryota; kingdom Metazoa; phylum Chordata; class Amphibia; order Anura; family Pipidae; genus Xenopus; species Xenopus laevis. Next base: position 35,903,798 of record NC_054382.1, on the reverse strand, counting down.
TAGTCAACTTGGTGCATGTAAACTACAGGAAATCCAAGTAAATAAAAGCTGAAATTATCTCATGCAGAAATAAAGTTGATACCTTACTTGACTTAACACAAGGAATGCATATTAACATGATAAGAGTGAAGTCAGTAAAAAATGTAAATATCTTTAGCATGGGTTTAGGTAATAGGATTATTAAATTGCGTGAAAAAGCAGCCCTGCCACATGTTGCAACCTTTTTTTTTAAACAATTACTGGCCTTCCTATAAACTATGTTTCTTCCCTACAAATAACATTGGCATAGATTATAATTTTTACTTCCCAGCCTGGTAAAATAACAACCAATTGACAACCATAACTACATGAAATGTCATAACCATGTGGTGAGGCCTCCAACAGCCCTAGTTTTAGGAATATATTATAGATACTCCATTGCTGAAGAGGTCTGACAAAACACTTAAAAGGGTCATTCATATTGTCTCTTTCAAAGTAATATAATGATTTCTATGCTTCGCGAAGCAAAAAAATATGCTGGCTGCAAACTTTGCAGAACATGAATAAGAGGCGTGATCAGAGCTGCTGCTATGGGTTGCTGACAAATTGGCACTCCAGCATGAATTTGGGTTTCTTGTCATTTAATGTGGGAGTCTGTATGATGAAAAATGGTGCAATATTTCAAAATTAGGGGAAATAGTTTTATGTGAAACAGCTGTTACGATGAACTGTATTGTCAATAGATGAGAACAAGTGAATAATAAGGAGCTAAGGAATATATAAGGAATATATTGGACAGAATGTGAAATGTATACTTTATGAGGCAGTTCACTGGGAAAAGAGATGTTAGTAGTGAGAGATGTTTAGTGAGTTGCAGATAACGTAATGCAGCATAAAGGATTGTTCGCAGCAGGTTGGAATGAGAAAGAAATGTCCTGGACCACTAGACCCCTGCTTTTGGAGACAAGAAATAGAATGATATTGTTGAATCAGGTTAGGATGGTTGTCAGTATATAGGTGGTTGGGGAAGGCAAAAGATGTGATCAAGTGACCATGAGAAAGAATGTTAAGAGAGAAGACAGAGAGTCAATGGCTGAATGCGCCTGTTAGAAATAGCTACACTGAAGATACAACTGGAGCAAAAATAAATAGGCACTGATACTAAGTATTTAGAGCTTTTTTTTTTTTAAAAAAAAAAAGAGAACTGTCAGCTGTTTCAGAAGATCAAAGAACACAAGAATGGTCCCTGTTGTCCCTGGTCCTTAGTAGCATGGGTATCATTGATAATCTTGGTTAAACCTGTTTCAGTGAAGTGATAAGTGTGGAAAACTGATCTAGAATACATTCTACATTCAGACAAATGGTTCAATATATTCAATTCAATTCAATTCAATTCAATGGGTCAATCTATTATATCATACACATCCATACTTGTAATTAAAGAAACAACTTCTATTTTCTAGTTAGAGGGACAAGCAACAGTTAATCTGGCCTGTATCAGAGGAGGCTTTTTTAAGTGTTGGGTTACACATGCATGCATGTAGATAAATGGAAAAAATCCAATTTAGAAGAACAGAAGATTTTAGTTAGTGCATGGCAGATATTTTGGTTGGTCAATGGGGTGATGGGAACAAGTGGTGGCAGGGGAGGAAGAGGGTAACCTTGATATTTAATCTTTGGTAACAGGGAGGAAGGAATCAAAGAATGCCTGAGGGTGTTGGCATATATAGGTTCAGTTGCGCAGGAGGACTGTTCTCAATATCTTGTATACTATCACAAAGTACTATACAGCTATTTGGTAGTACAGGTATGGGACCTGTTATCCAGAATGCTTGGAACCTGGGGTTTTCCGGATAAAGGATCTTTCTGTAATTTGGATCTTCGTACCTTAAGTCTACTAAAGAATCATGTAAACATTAAATAAACCCAATAAGCTACCCAATAGGAATATGATTCATTAAATCTTAGCTTGGATCAAGTACAAGTACTACTTTATTGTTACAGAGAAAAAGGAAACCAGTTTTAAAGATTAAGATTATTTGATTATGATGTCTATAGGAGACAGACTTTCTGTAATTCGGAACTTTCTGGATAATGGGTTTCTGGAAAATGGATCCCATACCTGTATGCATCAGTAGTGTAGACTTTATATAACACTTTATAGAACTATTCATATCCAAGGACTGTGCATAGAACTATACACAACCCAATTCAAGTTCAGAAGAGTACTATCTCTGCACACGTTCTATCAGGTCAATGTAATATTGTGAATCCTAAACAATCAAATCTGCAGGAATCTCTTTGGCATGCATGACTTCCTCTGCGAACACGAAACAATTGATATTTAGAACTCAGTAATTTTATTTTGCTCCTTCTCTAAATCCAATTACATTCTGCCAGTCTTGTCAATTTCTTCTAGAAAAAAAGCAACTCAGCTTCAAAATCCTGATTACTTGCAATTTTCTTCACCTGCCAAGTCAATATTCTCTTGCTTTTGCCAGGGCATAATGCTATTCCAAAGGAGAATGCTAAAATCAATTTCAGGCACACAGTGTCTGCAAGTGGATCGGAAGTTCAATGCCTACATGGCAAGAATAAAACTTTGTAGTAGTGAAAAGTTTGAGCATTAACAAGAAACTGAATGTGTATTTTTAAAGATAAAGAAATGTGTTGCATAATCAAGTTGTTATGTATACAGTAACCCATGAAAATATTATTAAATCACCTGGAATTTTTATTTGTCTGTTTGTCACAACATCCTTATAAATGTTTAAACAGTGACAATAAGCTGTGGGTTCACATGCGATTGTCATGGAAATAAATTGCGGATTTTTAGAATTTGATGCTACAAATCATAATTTGTGTTACAAAAGTACCCATGGAAACCAAGCCATACACACCGACACTTTTAATTAAGGTAAGGTAAGGTAATTAAGGTAATTAATTAAAAGCAATTAATGACTTTTGTAATCAAAGAAACACGAGACACCTCATGCCTCATTCATTTTAAAAAAATGCTTCCCTTGTGGTGGAACGTGTTACACAGCCACTATGAGGTTTGCAGAAAAGCAAAGTGTGTGAGAACAATGACAATGTGTTTATGAAAGAAAACAGAAAATCATATCATACTTACCGAGATTTTCGTTTCCTGGACTGTAACATGGCAGTGGGCACACAAAGGGTTAATCCCCCTGCCGTGAGGAAGGTACAGGAAATGACGTAATAAAAGGGACTCCCCCTCGCCTTTCGCCCATTCTTAATGACTGAGTAAAAATACCCATGGGAGGGAAGCCCCTGCCCACTATAATATTCAGAGCAAGCTCACCAAATTTCGTTGTTGGCTTCTTCCACAGGTATTCTGTGTATAATACCCAATAGTTCAATGCATTCAGTAGTTTGTGGAACAAATCCAGGGCAGCAACTTGTCTGCAAAGTTCTTTATTGGGAAGCTGAGTTACCCCTGCCCACTGCCATGTTACAGTCCAGGAAACGAAAATCTCGGTAAGTATGATATGATTTTCTGTTTTCCTGTTCCTTTCACATGGCAGTGGACACACAAAGGGACTTAACAAGCTTATAAATGCAGGGTGGGAAAAATAAAAACCATACTCCAAACGTAAATGCAGAATTATTTAATGGAAGTAGCCGCATCCAAAATGGAGTGACCGAAACTGGCCAGCTCTTTGGAGTAGGTATCAAACCTATAATGTTTTGAAAATGTACAAAATGAAGACCAGGTTGCTGCTCTGCAGATTTCTTCTGCGGATACCTGGGCTCTGAGTGCCCAGGATGCTGCCATCCCTCTAGTAGAGTGAGCTCTTGGTGCTGGCCCAGGTGTTGTCTGCAGTGAGTAAGACGTCTGAATGCATTGTTTTATCCAACTAGCAATAGTACTTTTGGAAGCTCTGTTTCCTGCATTAGTGCCTCCAATTGTAACCAACAGATAGTCTGTTTTTCTGAAGGTTGCCACTTTATCCAGGTAAGTACGGAGGCATCTGACTACATCCAGGGTGTGTAGTTTCTCCTCTTGTTGATTTTTTGGTTCAGAGTGAAAAGTGGGCAAAACTAAATCTTGACACTGGTGAAATCTAGTGGGAACTTTAGGCAAGAATCCGTCCGCTGTTTTCAGTACCACTTTGTCTGGGAAGAACGTCATTTTTGAAGTTTTTATGGAAAGTGCATGTAACTCACTTATTCGCCTCGCTGAAGTAATGGCTAGCAAGAAAACTGTTTTTAGACACAGAAATTTAAGTGATGCCTCTTCTAGTGGTTCGAAGGGACTTTCCATCAGAGCCTTGAGAACCAGGGACAAATCCCAGGGAGGATTAATAAATATACTTGTCAGTATATTCCACTTGTAAGCAAGGAACGTCGTTGCAAAGCAAAACCTTTTTGGTTCAATAGAAGCGTTGGTGTTGAGGTGGGTAAGAAAAGACATGCTTTTAAGGCTTTCAAGTTAGCTGGTACAGCCGAAACATTTATAAGGTACAAGGAGGCCAATAAATCATGCAAAGAAGCTATAAGGCAAGCTAAAATTGCTATAGAAAAGGATATTGCAGCAAGCAGTAAAAAAAATCCAAAATTATTTTTTAAATATGTTAATAGTAAAAAAATGAAGCAGGAAGGGGTGGGAACCTTACTATCAGAGGGGGGTCAGCTGGTTGATGAAAACAAAATAAAAGCGCAGATTCTGAACTCATATTTTTCATCTGTCTACACAAATGAGGAACCAGTAAGTGAAGGTTTCCTTCTTAACAGTCCCAATTCTAGTAATACAACTAATGATGCATGGTTCACACATGAAGAAATTCAAAAGAGACTTGAACATGTTAAGATTAACAAAGGTCCAGGGCCAGATGGTATTCATCCCAGGGTAATTAGCGAGCTTAGCTCTGTGATTGCCAAACCTCTTTACTTAATTTTTCAGGATTCATTGAGATCTGGCATAGTGCCGAGAGACTGGCGAATTGCTAATGTGGTGCCTCTATTCAAAAAAGGATCCCGTTCTCAGCCTCAAAACTATAGGCCAGTTAGTCTGACGTCAGTGGTAGGAAAGCTTTTCGAAGGGTTAATAAAGGATAAGATACTGGACTTCATAGCAAATCATAATACTATGAGTTTGTGCCAGCATGGTTTTATGCGTAATAGATCTTGCCAGACTAACTTAATTTCTTTTTACGAGAATGTAAGTAGAGACCTCGATTCTGGGATGGCAGTGGATGTGATTTACTTAGACTTTGCTAAAGCATTTGATACAGTGCCACACAAAAGGTTACTGGTTAAATTAAGGAATGTTGGCCTGGAACATAGTATTTGTACCTGGATAGAGAACTGGCTAAAAGATAGACTACAAAGAGTGGTGGTAAATGGAACATTTTCTAATTGGACCAGTGTTGTTAGTGGAGTACCGCAGGGCTCTGTACTAGGTCCCTTGCTTTTCAACTTGTTTATTAATGACCTGGAGGTGGGCATTGAGAGTACTGTTTCTATTTTTGCAGATGATACTAAATTGTGCAGAACTATAGGTTCCATGCAGGATGCTACCACTTTGCAAAGTGATTTGTCTAAACTGGAAAACTGGGCAGCAAACTGGAAAATGAGGTTCAATGTTGATAAATGCAAGGTTATGCACTTTGGCAAAAATAATATAAATGCAAGTTATACACTAAATGTGTTGGGAGTTTCCTTAAATGAAAAGGATCTAGGGGTCTTTGTAGATAACACGTTGTCTAATTCTGGGCAGTGTCATTCTGTGGCTACTAAAGCAAATAAAGTTCTGTCTTGCATAAAAAAGGGCATTAACTCAAGGGATGAAAACATAATTATGCCTCTTTATAGGTCCCTGGTAAGGCCTCATCTGGAGTATGCAGTTCAGTTTTGGACTCCAGTCCTTAAGAGGGATATAAATGAGCTGGAGAGAGTGCAGAGACGTGCAACTAAATTGGTTAGAGGGACGGAAGACTTAAATTATGAGGGTAGACTGTCAAGGTTGGGGTTGTTTTCTCTGGAAAAAAGGCGCTTGCGAGGGGACATGATTACACTTTACAAGTACATTAGAGGACATTACAGACAAATGGCAGGGGACCTTTTTACCCATAAAGAGGATCACCGTACCAGAGGCCACCCCTTTAGACTAGAAGAAAAGAACTTTCATTTGAAGCAACGTAGAGGGTTCTTCACAGTCAGGACAGTGAGGTTGTGGAATGCACTGCCGGGTGATGTGATGGCTGATTCAGTTAATGCCTTTAAGAGTGGCTTGGATGATTTTTTGGACAGACATAATATCAAAGGCTATTGTGATACTAAACTCTATAGTTAGTATAGGTATGGGTATATAGAATTTTAATCAAAAGTAGGGAGGGGTGTGTGTATGGATGCTGGGTTTTCATTTGGAGGAGTTGAACTTGATGGACTTTGTCTTTTTTCAACCCAATTTAACTATGTAACTATGTATTTCAGGTATGATTATGGGCCTGAGCTTCTTTAGACCTTGAAGGAATTTTTTGATAAGCTGGTTAGAAGCCCATTGCTTACTGGTGTATGAAGATATAGCCGTTATTTGCCCTTTTAGTGTGGAGAGCCTTAACCCTCGGTCCATCCCTGATTGGAGAAATTCTAGAAGAGTGAATTCTGAGGTCATGACAGGGTTGTGGTCTTTTTCCTCACACCATTTCTTGAAAACTTCCCATGATTTTGCATATTTAATGTGTGTTGAGTTCTTTTTTGAAGCCAGCATTGTTGTGATTGTAGCATAGGATAACCCTAGCTTGCTCAGCCTGATCCTTTCAGTTTCCATGCTGTTAGTGCCCAGTTGTTCGGATCTGGGTGTAGTATTTCTCCTTGGTGGAGTATTGTTGGTAGGATGGGAAGGTGAAAGGGTTCCTCTTGTTTCAATTGCATCAAGATAGGAAACCATGCCCTTCTGGGCCACCAGGGGGTCACCATGACCACACTCGCTCTGTCCATCCTGATCTTCCGTATTACTTTCGGAATTACCGCCAGTGGTGGGAAGATATATGCTGTTTGGAACTTCCAGGGGAATGAAAAGGCGTCCCAATATTTCGTTTGACTGTCTCTCCTCCAGGAGCAGAATGTCTGTATTTTTCTGTTCTGGAATGTTGCCATTAGGTCTATTGAGAATGGCCCCCATTTTTTGGATATCATTTCGAATATCTCCTGACTGAGTTCCCATTCCCCTATAGCAGGGAATTTTCTGCTCAGGTGGTCTGCTAGAGAGTTCAGGATTCCCGGGATGTATGTAGCTGAGATGTCCTTCAGATGTTCTTCTGCCCAGGAAAATATAGTTACCGTATATACTCGCGTATAAGCCGAGATTTTCAGCACCCAAAATGTGCTTGAAAATCCTACCTCGGCTTATACGCGGGTCAGCTGCCTTACCGGTAAATTTGTAGAGATGAATCCCACATGATCCCCCTCCCAGCCGCGAAGAAAGAGCAACAGCGCAAGGAGTGTGTGCGCACGCTGACGTCATCAGCTCAGCGACGTGACAACTCCGGCGCCGGCTGCAGGAACAGTATCCCCGGCTCTCCCCTTCTGCCTGCCAGCATCTCCGGGCTGCCCCCTCCCAGCCACGAAGAAAGAGCAACAGCGCAAGGAGTGTGTGTGCACGCTGACGTCATCAGCTCAGCGACGTGACAACTCCTGCGCCGGCTGCAGGAAGCAGTATCCCCGGCTCTCCCTTTCTGCCTGCCAGCATCTCCGGGCTGCCCCTACCCCAGCGATCGCTTAAACTTTGAAGGGGCCCAGCAGCAGAGATCAGCTTCCCCTCCCACCCACTAACAACTCTGGGCAGCCTTTGAAGGCGATCAGCGCCTACTACAGGGAGCAGCTTCCTGACTCTCCCCTCCCATTGGAGCAAATTTACCGGTAAGGCAGCTGTCTTCTTAATATATCTATTTCATCTACCAGAGGTTTTTTTTTATCATTGTACGATGAATTAATGGTTTAAGCATCATGGCTTGATTTTTAACATTAAACCGACTGTTTGATATTTCTGAGACTTTTCTGAGTTGTGTCTAGGCTTATACGCGAGTCAATAAGTTTTTCTGGTTTTCATAGGTAAAATTAGGTACCTTGGCTTATACGCGGGTCGCTTATACACGAGTATATACGGTATGGTCGTGTTCAACAGTGCTTGAGATCTGGTTCCTCCTTGTTTGTTGATATAATTGACTACAGTGAGGTTGTCTGATCTTATCTGGACTTCTTTCCCTTGGATGATCCTCAGGAATTTTGGCAGACTCAATAGCACTGCATTCAGCTCCCACCAATTGGAACTTTTTCTGCTGTCTTCCCATGACCATGTATCTTGGCATGTCATGCCCCGGCAGTGAGCTCCCCAGCCTAATCTGCTGGCATCCGTGGTGATGATTTCCCAGATCCGAGGTTTCAATGAAATAGGTATTTTCAGATTCTGTTCTTTCATCCACCAAGCTAGGGACTGTATAGTTTTTGCCGACAGGCTGATAGTTTGTTGTGGTTTTAAGTGGTCTTTGCTCCATTGTGTCAGAAATTCTCTTTGCAACGTTCTGGTGTGGATCCTGCTGACAGAGTCCATCGTGGAGCTGAGTTTCCCCAAGATTTGTTGACAAGTTTTCGCCGATGGATTTGGGTTCGAACAGAGTCGTTTTACTTGACTCTGGATATCGGGTATCTTTTCCTGAGGGAGGCTCAAGTACCCTTCTTTAGTATTTATCAATGTTCCCAGGAATACTATTTTCTGGGTCGGTGTTAATACGGATTTGTCCCAGTTTATCAACCACCCCCAATCTGACAGGGTGGATTCCACCTTCTTTAGGTGTTTGGTCAATGTCTGGGATGTTGGAGCTTCGATGAAAAGATCGTCCAGGTATCCAAAGATTTGAACTCCTTCTATTCGGAGATGTTCTAGAAGTGGGGCCAGGATTTTGGTGAAAACTCTGGGCCCTGTTGATAGGCCAAAGGGCATGGCTCGATATTGGTAGTGCTTCCCCAGGATCAGGAAACTGTGAGAAATTTTCTGTGAGGTTCCCATATAGGTATATGAAAGTAAGCGTCTAAGAGATCTATTTTTGCCATCCAGTCTCCTGGGCAGATGTGCATAGCGATTGTTCTCATTGACTCCATCTTGAAGGTTTGTACTTTTAGATGTTGATTGAGGGTCTTGAGGTTGAGAATCGCCCGGAATGCTCCATTTTGCTTATGCTTTAGAATTAGGTGAGAATATATGCCTGAGAAGAGTTCTTGCATCGGTACTTCCTCTATGACTCTTTTGGTTAGAAGATCTGATAGGGCATTTTTGATGTTTTTCATGTCTTGTTCTGACCTCCTCTTGTCGGATGACATGAAGCGTCTTTTGGGGGGGGTTTTTAGTTGAAGAATATACCCCTTTGAAATCGTGTTGAGGACCCAAGAGTCTGTTACATGTTGAGCCCACACTGGCAAAAAGGCTTGTATTCTGCCTCCCACTTGGGCCAGAGGGGCTCGCGCACCTTCATGCTGATTTTTTCTCTGTTTTTTGTTCTCTCTTATCCAGATTTGGAAACCTGTCTCTCCAGGGTTGTCGAAAAAATGGTTTTCCTGGCTTATACTGCTTTGTGTCACGAAAGGAGGGTTTTTGGTCCCTGGACCAATTCCTGTAGGGCTTTCTGTCTTTTCTATCCTGTGGCAAGAAAGCAGATTTACCTGCCGAAGCTTTAGAGATGATCTGGTCTAAGCGTTCTCCGAAAAGGAATTTCCCTTTAAATGCTAAAGAGCATAAATTGTGCTTAGACTGGGAGTCTGCTTGCCAATGACGCAGCCACAGTGCCCTTCTGGCTGCCACTGCAATTCCCATAGATTTGGCTGCCATTCTTGACCCATCAAGCGAATCTTCGGCAGTAAAGTTATTGGCTGTCTTTATGTCTTGGACAATATCCAGTAGATTTTCTGTGTCTGCTCCTGACTTGATGGCATTTTCGATGTCCTGTATCCATATGCCATTAGCTCTAGCCAGTGAGGTGGTAGCTACCGCAATTTTACATGCCATCCCTCCTACCAAGAACATCTTTTTCAGTATGGCATCTTGCCTTCGTTCCATGGCATCTTTTAAGGATACTCCTTCATCCACGGGTAGTGTGGTTCGCCGGGCTATTCTGGTCATCGCAGCATCTACTTTTGGTGTCGACACCCAGTTTTTCACATCCTGTTCCGAAAAAGGATACATTTTAGTGAAGCGTTTGGATTCCCCCAGTTTTTTATCTGGATTTTCCCATTCTGATTGAATCATCTTGGAAATGACCTCATGTACTGGGAACATTTGAGCCCTTTTACTTGATTTGAACATTTTGTCTTGTTTAGGTATGGGGTCTTCCTCATCCAGGTCCAGCGTAGCCCTCATGTGTCTTATTAGAGGTTCAATAAATTCAATGTTGAATGTGGTATCCTCTATCTCTTCTGTTTCCGAATCAGAGAGAGGTATCTCACCCTCCGAAGTGCTTGAGTTTTCCAACTCCTCAGTTTCTCTAACTGAGCTCTTGTCACTAGGTCGGAGAGTAACACCCTGTTTAGTCAGGTTTTTCATGACATTACCTGTCACTTCATCCACCATTGTAGCCATGGACTGTTTGAAGGTGGATTGCATCCAGTCCATCATGTTTGTCATTTGTTCTTGAGCTGGTTCGCTCGCATCTGTCAGGCATTTTTTACATAGCCTTTTATCTGGCATGGCAGGATTGTCACAAGCCATGCATTCTTTTCTTGAGCTTTTGCTTCTGCTAGGTTCATCTCTGTGTGACGAACTTCTGTAAGGAAAAAAAAATTGCATCTTACTTACAGTCCAGAGCTTTTATAGTCCCATAGTTTCTCTCTCTCCATCCATGCTTACCCTCTGGAGCTTGAATGCGAGCATCTGTGACTCATTACAGACAGCCTGCAAAACATATACACATAACAGGTTACTTTGTTTAATTAACCTGAGCTCCCAGCGTGAAAAACTCCCACAGGTAACTACTTACACCTGGGACCAGTGATATAGTCAATACACACTTGTTCTGCCTTCACAAGCAGCAACCAGCCACATACAGAATCAATGTAGCAGCTTAGGGGATTTAAAAACATTTTTTTTGCGCCATCCCGCCCCTTTAAGGCTTACCCGGAAGTTCGCGCATGCGCATAGCGCATCAGGATGGACGTTAGTAATGGGCGCTTCAGCGTCTTATTGCGCATGCGCCGCTCAACGGAGCGGCATTGCGAGTTATTGCGCTGTCGGCAACGGATGGCCATGAGCCCGCCGGCTCCTCCTGGGGCACACATAAGAAGTTAGTCTCGGCTCAGGAGCTTCAGACAGAGGGAGAGCAGCTCTGCTGGGTAAGAGGGTATTTTTCCAGGAAGAAAAAGAATGGGCGCCAAGGCGAGGGGGAGTCCCTTTTATAACGTCATTTCCTGTACCTTCCTCACGGCAGGGGGATTAACCCTTTGTGTGCCCACTGCCATGTGAAAGGAACAGGAAACCACATTATACTCTAGCTTTTCTTGGTGCACATACACATGGGTAAAGATGAGTCAGGCTTCCTTAGATGGTAAATATTGCAAAATATCTGGCAAAACATTATTAGCTTACAGTAATACCAAAAACTGAAAGAAATGAAAATATAATGTACAAAACTAGAAGCACAACTACAGTTTATGTAAATAAGGTGCTGTGTAGCCATGGGGGCAGCCATTTAAAGCTGAAAAAGGAGAAAAGGCACAGGATACACAGCAGATAACAGATAAGCTCTGTAGTATACTGTCACGATCGGCACCCTATTTTAAGAACCAATGCTAAGCAGCCAGTTCTCGGCTCTTGCTTCTGCCTTTAACAGCCGCCTTTCACCTCGGGAGGAGCCCTCGGCTAATCGGATGCCGCCAGGTCTTAATAAGAGAGGTGCCTAACAAAGGGTTCTGAACAAGCAAGGAGCACGACGGTAAACAGAAGTCTTTTGGGCAGAAGGATGTAGAACAAGGCGTTGACAGAAAGCAAAGTCAAAACAGGCCGGGTCGGGACAGGCAGAATACGAGAAGTTACATATACAGTGCAATTCTTCAGAATTTATCTGTTATATACTGTCTCTTGTGCTTGATTGGCTGCCCCCATGGCCACACAGCAGCTTGTTTATACAAACTATTGCAGTGTTTCTGAAGCAAACACACTAGTTTAACTACTGAAAGGCAACAGTATATTGCATTCTCAATTCTTTAAAACACTTTCATTTTTTGGTCTTACTGGTCCTTTAAATGGTCATAATAACAGGTATAAATACTTTAATTAAAAAAAAACTGTTTCATGTTTAATTTAAAAAGGACTTATACAGTTGTACATCTCCGGGTGACATGTCCCCTTTAAAATTTTTGAATACAGTATGTGCGCCAGTTGGCTGTCAATTATATATTGGCTGCTCCTCCTCAAATCCTTTGCTAATTACTTTCACTTTCCATTCTGAATATCCTAGCTATCACTGCCCTCCTCACATTCCCCTTCCATCTTCATCATCTCATTGTGTAGCCAGTGCATGGGCATCAGGTGCATAAACAAGATTTTGGAATGGTGCACAGCTTGCCTTAATAACAATGTTCACAAAATGGCACCTGTCTTGGTTGTGAATTCCAAGACTTAAAGAAACAAGCTTTAAATAATTAATATAGTGAAAGTGAAGTTTATTTTGCTTGACTAACATCTTAAAATAGGGTTTAGAATTAATTTTTATGGTGACAGGTCCCCTTTAAAAGAAATCTGATAGAGAAAGAAAATAATACATTTTTGTGAAAGGTCCAAGACATTACGCATTAACAGGGTCCTTCACCCACAAGTGCACAGTGAAAGAAAATGTAATGCAACTTTCCGATATTTACAGGTACTGTATGATGGCTACTTGCACATGGATGTATAGCTTTATGTAATTACCTGGATATACCTGAACAGTCCTAAAGCTAGGCATGAAGCATGAATTGAAACCTGCCTTCAGAAGTACGATAGACACACTGGCTGTTGCTGAACAACAAATCTCAGCATCCGTTAACAAATCATCATGGTTGTATTTTTAAAGCAATATTTCCTGGAGAGATGCATTAAAATGCAAAATAATCGTCCAATCAGAATCCCACCTGATATTTGTAAATTTGGCTCCATGCACAGAATATAAGGGGCAGATTTATCAAGGGTCGAATTTCGAGGGGTTAAAACCCTCGAAATTCGACCATCGAATTGAAATCCTTCGAATTTGAATATCGAATTTGAAGGATTTAGTGCTAAAATAGCATTTGATCGATCGAATAAAAATCGTTCGATCGAACGATTGAATTCTTCAAATGGAACGATTCAAACGATTTTTAGTGATCGATCAAAGGATTTTTATTTGATGCCAAAAACTTTAAAAAATGCATTGGAAGGTCCCCATAGGCCATATAGCAATTCGGTAGCTTTAATTTGGTGAAGTATTGAAATCGAAGGATTTTTAAAGAGACAGTACTTCGACTATCGAATGTTCGAATATTCGAATGATTTTTACTTTGAATCGAAGTTGAAGTAAATTCGATGCCGTAGTATCCTATTCGATGGTCGAAGTATACAAAAAATTACTTCAAAATTCGAACTTCGAAAATTCACTTGAGCTTAGTAAATCTGCCCCTAATCGGCAATACATGTAGAGAAATTATAGGCAGCCGACAGAAATCTTTTAACCTGTCCGATCAACCAAACGACCGATCTCCACTGGATGAAAAATGACGGTACTCTCCACATATGATCCGAAAATCATACGAATCCTCGATTCGTAAGATCAGATCTTTGCGTCTATGGCCAGCTTTAGATCTACCAGGGACCTGTTATCTTGTGTTAGGGAGCTGCTATCTGGTTACCTCCCCACTGTTCTTTTGTTAGGCTGCTGGGGGGGAAGGTGATATCACTCCATATTGCAGCATTAAAGAGTGTCTGAAGTTTATCAGAGCACAAGTCACATGACTGGGGGCAGCTGTCTAGCCCCATGTCAGATTTCAAAATTGAATATAAAAAAAATATGTTTGCTCTTTTGAAAAATGGATTTCAGTGCAGAATTCTGATGGAGCAGCACTATTAATGGACGTGTTTTTAAAAAAAACATATTTTCCCATGACAGTATCCCTTTAATAATTTGCGACAACCACTAAGCTTAGCTTCTCAACAGCTGCTCCGAGCCCACTGAGCATGCGAGTGTCACACTTTCCAAGATGGTGACCCCCTGTGATAAGTTTGAAGTCCTGGATCATTGCTGCTATTGAGATGCAGCAAATTTAGTCTGGTGCAATAAGGTCATTATATAAAATATGGCTTCTTTAGCCATATATTTTCAAGGTTTAGTTCTCCTTTAATTCAAGCTCTGCTTCACTTCAACACTCCAGCATCAACTTTAGCCAAGGTCCTTTTGGCATAACTAAAACCTGAGCCCTAGGCCACAACTGACCTGATCAATATATCTATAGCTTTGAACAGGCATCAATCAGTAAAAATAATTGTGTAGGGGCACCTTAAGGCACTGCCTATCATACAGTTCTGAAAACAAGAGTTAATCATCTCAGGCCTTAAATTGCAAAAGATATAATTAGGATTCATGAAGCAACTTATCTTGATCCCAAGTATAAGCAAATTCTAAAGACAGGAATAGGTTAGTGGAAATATTTTGAACTCAGCACACATAATCTTAGCTGAATAATGGCTGCTATTAAATAATGTAGCCCAGGGAATATTTGATTTTGGCCTTTGTGCATTGGCGGCTCTGAGTTCCAGCGATCTTAACAATGCAAGCACGCAGCAGAATGTAATTACATTGTTAAGAAATGGTTGAACTGCTCATACATTCTAATGGCACATATTTCACTTGTATATGCAGCATTGTTATTTATCTCAAAAACATGTAGTTACTGTCACTAACTATAAGACCACTTCTACTTTCCTTTCGGGAGACTTACTGTATGTAATAAAGAACTCATAGGGCGTTATTTATTAAGCTCTGAATTTTTCTAGTTGAACTTTTAAAATACAATTTTTTTGTATTGTATTAGTCCGATGGTGTTAAAAGTCAGATGAAAAAAGTACTCCAACTCAGACCTGCCAAGAACAAGCAAAAATCTATTATAGATGTCCCGTTAACAACTGGAAGATTTTGAAGTTGAAAGATTGGAAGTTGAGGTGAGTTTCCAAAAAAAATGTAGGTTTCGAGTGCAAAATCGTAGGATTCTAATTGATTTAAGTGTATTTAAAAGTCGGCAGCTTATTGGCCCATGTGTGGGGCTTCCCCGATCGATAACTGTCCGAAAGTCGGGCAGATCTCGATCGGACAGGTTAAAAAACCCATTGGATTGTGGACGCATCTGTGCGTCTATGCGGTCCCACGATCTGACCGCCCGTATCGGGTCCATTATGATCCAATCGTTGGGCCCTGCCCACGATTGGATCAGCCAGATATCGCCTACTTCAATATGGGCATATCGGGGAGAGATCCGCTCGTTTGGCGACCAATTTGCAATAATTCAACAAACTGGCTAAATCCCTTGTCAAGCAGAAAAGTTCTTATTTGGGAAGTGTAACTTCGACAAACATGTTATATACCCCCTATTCCCTTTTTTTTAAGGCTTACATTACAGTGTGTGAAAAGAAATATCAATTGGCATATACTATAAGGGTGCACGCTGTCATAATCAGTTAAAAGTCCTAATGGCTGGATAGAGCCGGCTATAATAATTAATGATTTAATAGACACTTATGCAGTATGATATACAAGGACTATGGACTGAAGATCTGTCTCCTAGCAGTGAATATTGCCTGGGATTAGCTAGTACTTCAGTACTTCAAATGATTTGCTCAGTAGTCTGCTTGCAGCCACAGAGGCTCCTAAAAAGAGGTAAAGACGACAAATCTGGCAAATCAGAGTTTAAGCAACTGAAATAAAATCAATATCGATGCTATGTTAATTTTAAATATAAGAAAAGAAGCAAATGTGGAGTCACCATTATGATAGAATGTCTAAATGAAATCATTATCTTCCTGATGACATGGAACTGTAAATATGCATCCTATGACGCTAGAAGTCAAAACTCCACAACAATTTAAGCATGAACAGCCAAACCCTGGCCCTCCCTACAGTGGCAGATATGCTGGCTTTTTAGTGGAGCTATGGTGCAAAGGAAAAGAGTCATGTTCATTGCAGGTAAAAATAGTGACTATTGAAAAGTTGAGCATCTCCTTTCTTTACAAATTTCACATAAAGCTGCTGAGTTTCTATAGAAGTCAGTTGGAACTTCTATAGAAGTTGTATCAAACAACTTTAATCTTGTCTTACATTGTATCAACAGTCTAAAGGTGGCCATACACTATTAGATCCGCTTGTTTGGTGAGGTCGACAAAGAGTGGATCTTAACTCGATATGCCCACTAACAGCTGGGCGATATCGGGTAAATCGGAACGTTTGGCCCCGGATTAAAATGCTGCGAATGGGCTGCGACGGGTCGCAGGACCGCATCAACTAGCCTATGCGATCCTGGATCGCTGAAAAAAATTACCAAATCGGTGCCTGTGTATGGCCACCTTTAGCCATCAAAGCACAGCATAGAAAAGGACAGACAAACGCTGCTTTTAATAGCAATATATACAAATAACTTAAAAACCATAGAATATTTGTCAGGAATAAATATTGCAAAGTTGGTTAGAATTATGTTTTCTTTTATTAGACAAAAAAAATATTTAGGTTGACATTCTCTTGAAAACATTTGAGAACATTTTCTACAGGACAGTCCCAGTCCTTACTGAAATGTTGCAAGTTTCTCTTTGATCTCCTGCAATGATGCCAGAAAAAGATACAAAGTTTCTAAAACTTAATTAAAATAAGGGGCTTTTTGTCAGAGAGCCAAACACCTGCTCTTAGCTACATTTGTAACATTTGTGACAATTTAAGATAAGCAAAAAGTGGGTGTGGTCAAAATGTTTCCGCTCTACGTGCTTCACAGCTTTTTGTCCATCTTTCTGTTTTTCAAATGTTGGGAGGTATGCTGTAGGCTGCCAGTTCATATGGAGGCTACCAAATGGTCAATAAAAGTTGTATTATTCAATTTTCTGTTTGCAAACACGGGAAAAAATCTATCTAATTTTTTTCGACCTGAAATATTAGTAAATAAGCCAAATAAACCAAAAAATTAGTTTTAGTACGTACAGGTTAAGATTATTTTTGGCTAAACATGTCAGTTTCAAACAAATATCCAACCTGAATCCTGGATGTGGTGCATCCCTGGTTATGTCAGATGATAATGGTTATCACATTAACTGAAATGTGAATAGTGAATAGACATTAGAGCACAATATTTTCTAACATCGTACATCATGTATTACTGTAAATTTGGGATAAAAACAAGATAACATAACAATGGTCACATAAAAGTAGCCTTACCCATGTATTAAAAATATTTCAATAAAAAAATTCAAATAAAAAAACAACAAATAGCTGTTGCCAAAAATGTGCCTGAAGTGTGGTTTGCTTGGATCCATGTGATCTAAGAGCTGTCCTTTATTCAGAATTCTCAGATCTTCTTTTAATTAAGGAAATGAACTGAAATATTTGCATGAAAAGCAAGAACTTAGAGGAAGTGAAGAAAAACACAGGTAGTCTAAGGAGAACACATGCTTCTTCTTTGTATTCAGGGCCCAAGAATGACACACTTCTCCTTTGTAGTAAAGATACTAAGCCAGTCATTTAAAGAGGATCTGTGCACCATAATATAAGGTGTAAAGACTAGTAGTGCAAAGAATATAAACAGCCAGACAGATACGTAATTATAAATAGTTTAAAACCACTGACATGTTTAATCAATTAGTTACATTTTCTGCTGAGACCCCCTTATGAATGGAAATCTGAAAGGACACTGTAATAATACATTATGAAATTGCAGTGTAGTGCCAAATTTATTTTTGTTATTCAGAAGATGTATCACACATCATGTCTCTCTACATGCAGAATTTGTGCAAAAGGCAGTATTTTGTTAGATTTTGTTTGTACTGGAATCAGTTATTTGAGTGAGCTCTAATCATTCATCATTCATCATTCATCTGACACCAAACTGCTGCATGAAGACAGAATGAAGAGAAACAGATGCCAAGAGAGAAATAGTGAATAAAAACTTGATTATTTCAGAAACAATTCAGAAACAATTTTAATTGATTCTATTTAGAAAGTTTCTTATTTCAGTATGAGGAAGCTTATATTAAATTTTTATTTTTGCTATAGTTCATTACAGTGCTGCCAACTGGCACGATTTACCTAGAGTGGGGGGTCCCAAAACCTTTTTTTACCTGTGAGCCACACTGAAATCTAAAAACGATTGGGGAGTAACACAAGTATGAAAATAGTTCAATTTCATGGTCAAATTATGTGCGTAGTTTTTAAAAACTGTATGCTCAGGTCAGAATTAATACAAAATGTGTTTTTTCACACAAAATTCTTTGTGCACACCACAATTTGTTGTTTGTGCTGGCCTCAAAATTTGTGTGCTCACCTTAGAGTGAGCATTACCCCAAGCCAGGAATTCAAAAATAAGCACCTACCTACTGAGGCTACTGGGAGCAACATGCAAGGGGTTGGTAAGCCACATATTGCTCACAGGAGAAAGAAATCCAGTAGCACTCTGGAAATGAGGCAAAATATCCAGTGATTTTATTTAGCCCATATACAAACAAACAAAGCCCTTTGTTTGTTTGTATATGGGTTAAATAAAATCACTGAAGATTTTGCATCATTTCCAGAGTGCTACTGGATTTCTTTCGCTGAATGTAGCAGTTGACCCAAAAAGCAGGCAAGGGTCTTCCAGTCTAGCACCTGAAACCTGCACAAGTATACAAGAGGGTAGAGCACTCCTAATAACTGCTATTTACATGTTGCTCACAAATCACTGGTTGGGGATGCCTGATCTAAAGAGTCCAACAGATGTTCAGCTAAGACATAAAAACATTGTGGGACTACCACTATGACCAGAGTGAAAGTGATTTTAGGGTTTCCCAGCTACACTTCATCAGAGCAAATTGGGTGGTGCATTGCCACTCAACACAACTATGTAAGGACTGTGTTTAGGAGCAAGAGAATGGCTTTGATGCAGGCTCTGTCCATTTAAGCAAGCTGCACTTGTGCTTGCAGTCAAAATAGAGCCTTTAAGTCTAACAGTGACCAGTTTCAGCCTATATTCCAAACCTATCTATAACTCAAACCATAAATAGTGCCTTATTGGAATACTGCCTGGAAATGGAATTGCTGTGTCACAATATAAAAGCTGCAGTATGTGTGCACTGGCAAGAGTACAAGAGTACCCATTATGTGGATCACCGTACCAGAGGCCACCCCTTTAGACTAGAAGAAAAGAACTTTCATTTGGAACAATGAAGGGGGTTCTTCACAGTCAGGACAGTGAGGTTGTGGAATGCACTGCCAGGTGAAGTTGTGATGCTGATTCAGTTAATGCCTTTAAGAATGGCTTGGATGATTTTTTGGACAGACATAATATCAAAGGCTATTACAATACTAAGCTCTATAGTTAGTATAGGTATGGGTATATAGAATTAAATTAAAAGTAGAGAGGGGTGTGCATATGGATGCTGGGTTTTCATTTGGAGGGGTTGAACTTGATGGACTTTGTTTTTTTTTAACCCAATTTAACTATGTAACTATGTAAGAGTAGTAATCCCAAAATACTGCACTTAAAGGATACCTGTTGGGCAAAAATATTATCCCCAACCAAAGGTGTATGCTAATAGAGCCTGCACTCCTGTTGGGGGTAACAGTCTTTATTACTTTCCACAAGAAAGCTGTTCTGTGGAAAAGGTATTTAAACTTAATTGGAGAATTGGAGTGTCTCTCGGAGCAGGGCACAGAGCAGGAAGAATACTGCCTGGGGCAGAGGGACTAGGGGTGCTGCCTGCCACTGCATGGGGAGAGGGAGCCCGTGACAAGTGTCAGAGAGTCTTGAGTGAGACTGAGGAAAAGCCAGGAGGCTAAGGACTTTACAAAAGGAGTAATGTGAGTACAGGGGTGAGCCAACTATTTGTTTTTGATGGTGGACCACAAGGGGCCCAGTTTAGTAAGGGTCCTCTTCTACAGGCCCAGATTCCTGTCTTCGCCGGCCCAAGGCCAATTCGCACCGCAGGGTAGCTCCCGGCAACGTTGCACTGCCGGGTCCTAGCATCCGTGAACTTCTCACGTAACACCCTGTAGAAGCGTGCGCGTGAATGCGACAAAACGCTGGTGGTTAGCGCCTCTTAGAATGCAGCTGGGCGGCATGCCATCCCTACCATCTTGCCGCCCTAGGCCTGGGCCGTGGTGTCACTGTCTTATTGCTCCTTTGACCTATGCTGCCTGCCCACCATTTACTAATTTCCCCAGAATTTACGTGTACAACCTATCAGTTTGTCATAAGAAAGAGAGAGAGAGAGAGAGAGAGAGAGAGAAAGAGAGAGAGAAAGAGAGAGATTCCAGAAATATAACATTAATTCCCATAGCTAACAAAGATAACTAAGCATTTACTACTCAACTAGAGTTGACTGTGGAGATTAATTCCCTCCTCTCTCTGCTCAAACTCAGATAAAACAGGAAAAAAACAAATAAAGGACAGAGCTATGTGGGTAAAAGTCGGCCACAGCTTTATTTAAACCACAGTTTTAGTTCTAAACTATAGCCATAACAAATGTAATACATAAATATAATACAGGTATGGGACCTGTTATTCAGAATTATTGGGACCTGGGGTTTTCTGGATAACAGACTTTCTGTAATTTGGATCTTCATATATTAAGTCTACTAGAAAATCCTGTTAACATTAAATAAACACAATAGGCTGGATTTGGATTTATATCTTAGTTGGGATCAAGTACAGGGTACTGTTTTATTACAGAGAAAAAGGACATTTTTTGAAATTTGGATTATTTGGATAAAATTGAGTCTATGGGACACAAGCTTTCTGGATAATGGGTTTCCAGATAATGGATCCCATACTTCTACATAACAAATGTACTACATATTTTATATGGCTAACAAATTTGTGGAGGGAATGAGTAGCACAATCAGCCCCTCTGCACTTTTATTATGCTTTTATACAACATATAACCTGGTATTACATAGATAGAACAGACAGATGATTTTTATGTCAATGTACAAAAGTGTGTGAATGCTAAAAAGCCATTTATGCAAACACTTTATAATAGTGTATGTAATGACCAAAGCATTGTATAACCAAAGCATTGCACATAAAAGGTATATAATTTGTTTTAGTTTTTGCAGATTTGTTTCATCTGAAAAAAGCATTTGCTGAATCACATCAATACAATGTACATCACTGCATACAAAAATACATCAAAATATTGTATTATGGGTTTTTTAATGGAATGAGTTTGCTGCATTAACTGTAACTCTGTTGTCAAGGTTTTGTCTGTAATACACTATTTATTCTGTTTTCATCTTACATTAAGATCAAGTGAAACCATTGTAACATAAAGAAATAGAGTACCAAAAAAACTAATATCTGAGTACCCACAGGATAGAAGCTATTGGGTTTGACCAACCATTATACTTCATTAAAACATAACAGATGTGTCGGCTTGGGTGCATGGACATGTGGCTGATTTTGGTGCAAGATTACAAATGCTCAAATGAAATCAGCCTATCTAGACTGTCTGCAGAGCAGTGTAGCAATAACTGCAAAAGGCTTCTTTCCACTTTCGAATCTAAGTACCAGCTTTCATCAGATGAAATTTTCAGTTTAGACGTATTGGACCAGAGTCAATTTGATGAGAAAAGCTTATCTCCTAATTCAATTCCAAATTTCCCCATAGTCAGATGAAATTCAATGAGGAAATCTGATTTGCCTGTTTAGCACATGAAAACTATATTGAAGGATCTGGAAAAGTTTCTCTCCTCAAATTGAATCTCACCTATAAGTGCTCAATGGGTAAACCATAAAAAAACTTTTTCTTGTGAAATTGAATTGTGCCCATTGTAGGCAATCCGATAAGATCACGGGGTGTTCTGCTGATTTTTGGTCTGAGGAGAACCAAACGCCAACCTGGAAAACATTCCCAGATGGTCATGTAGTATGGATCAAACTGCCAGACCGAATCTAAGAATGTACAGTCAGCTTTACAGATAGAAAGTTCTAACATCATATATTCCTGCAGAGGCTAAATCTACAGTACCTTAAATATGGCCCATTTCATATTTTGGAGATAACCAGCATTTTTACTAGACAATTTCAAAGTATCAATGTATTTTGCTGTGGAATACACTAAAGTACCTGTTACAGAACATCACATTGTGGTGTTGGGCAGGAAGGAAAACATTTAGAAATATTTTAGCTTAATATTTCCTCAAACTGGCGACATGTAGACAAAATGCAACAATAAATGATGACGATTATGAAAGTATCAATTTTACATAACAGCCCTATCAATTTTCCCACAAGCTGTCCAATCTAGTTTAATTACACTTAAGCTGGCCATAGATGTTGAGATTTTTAAAAGATCAGATCTTCATCGTGAGACCACGATTTTCTCGGAACGATCGCACGATCGTACGAATTTACCATCAACTAAAAAGACCAATTTGCCAGGAAAACAAAGGGGAGCTGCCTGCTTGGCCCTGCAAACATAGATAGATTGCACTGCGACCGACAAAGATTTTTTGACCTGGCCGATCAATTTCCTGACAGATGTCGGCCGAAAAATCGTAAGATGTACGATCGTTCGAATCCCACTAACCGCACAACAATTTCGAAGGATTGGTCGGACTTCCATAAAATCGGTTGTTCAGCAAGAAGAATCGTCGTGTCTATGGGGACCTTTAGCAATGAATCAGATATTTGTTTATTACTGGAAAAAGACCAACTCATTAAATGCTTACTGCTCACTAGCATATATATTATATTACTTATATTTACTTTATAAATGCAAAAACAATTTGCATGCCCCAGAAATTTTCACTTACACATGGTAAGTACCAGACATACAAAAACCTGCTGTGACAGTGCTGTACCTGCTGTGTTATGCATATTATAGAACTCATTTCTGTTTGCAATGGCCAGTGCAAAAAGCTAAAATTGACACAAAATTTAGCACATATTTACAAAGGTACTTGTTTCTATATATGCTCCTTTGCATCTTGCGACCAGTGTATCCACCCAGCCTGTTCTGATGAACACAAAAATTGGAGCACATGGACAAAACAAAACTCTGAAATTACACACAGTCTGCCATTCACTCAATAAAGCAGTAAACATGCACCACAACTTGGGGCAGATTTACTAAAGGGCGATGTGACCGTGACCGTCACTAGCTACAATTCACCTGAGATCCCATCCGCAGGGACTTCTCCAATTCACGTGCAGGCGTAGAGGACAATTCACTAGAGAAAGAGCATATGTTTGCACCCTATCGCCAGGCGACTTTTCACTCTGGCGAACAGCCATTACTCAGCAAATTCACTAGAGTGCGAATTTTATTGAACGTTACCTCTTTTGTCTTCGGCACCTCAGACCAAGCGAACTGATAAAACTAAGCTACATCCTCCTCAATCTTATGTCAGTGACATCATATCCTGTATGCCGGAAAGTCATAAAAGTTGTAAAAAAACGCTGGCGACTTTTACTTTTTTAAAGTGGGATTGCCTTCAAAAGTCCTAACTATTTAAAGATTTTTGTGTTAACATTTTGAGCAGCGGGCCAGCGGATTCTCAGCCTGCGTTTCTCCACAGGCCAAGATCCTTGTTGGGTGGCCCTAGCGTTAATCACCTGGCTTATCCTTGTTTCAAAAGGCTTAGCCTTAAGGACAGAGAATAAAAAGGGACAGACAATTAATAAATATTCAGCCATGTATGACATGAGCCAAAAATTAGACTCTCAATCAGGGGCGTAACTACAGAGGAAGCAGAGGGGCCCAGGAGGTATAGGGGGCCCCATGAGGCCCTAATTAATGAGCAATTTCAATATATATCAGTAAACAGGACAACCTGTGAATTTTTAGGGGGCCCTAAAATTAATTTGCTGTGGGGCCCAGTGGCATCTAGTTATGCCACTGCTCTCAATGCATAACCCTAAGGGGGTTATTTATCAAGGTCCGAACTTATCTCAATATTGGCTGCTACAAACTCTGATCTAAGCCGCTCTGGTTTTTAACGCTTATTTATTATTACATTTTCCCGAGAATAACCTTTGCGGGAAAAGCTCAGATTTTCAAGATTTTTTCGATTTACATCCGAAAGCTCCAAAAACATTGTGGAATTGCCCGAAACCCCCGACACAACCAAAAATCAATGGGACTGTTCCCATACTTTTTATGTATAGTTTAGGTGCCATATGTTAGGAAATGTATGGGGGGAAGGAGGGTACCCCAAAAAAACCTGTCAATCTTTTGCAACCTGAAAAATGTAAAAGACGCTAGCGTCTTTTTGGGTATTAGAAAAAATTTAAACTATTTTTGAAGATCCTCCTATCTACTCTATAGCACTTCGCCTGGTCTGAGCTGGCAAAGTCAAGTCTGGCGCAAGAGGTAACATTCAGTAAAATCCGCAAGTTAGTGAATTAGCGTAGTTACATCCCTTTGCCAGAGTGCAACTTCGCCTGGCATTAGGGTGCGAAGTAGCGCTAGAGTATGTCTGCTTCACTAGCAAATTTATGCCAGCACCCATTAGTAAATTGGCGAAGTGTCAAAATGACATCACGCTGGTGAATTTTCGCTAGCATCAGCCACTTCGCCCTTTAGTAAATTTCCCCCATTCCTGTCCTGTTTCGACACATATAAGCTTCTATATGGCAAGTAAAATAATAATAGGGGCGTTTTGTATAGGAGTCTGCAATTGCATTTTCTGTTTCCTCTCTAATTATATTTGCATGAAAGGGCTCTGATAATGGATTAAAGCAGGTTTTTTCATGAAATGGTACAATTATCTCATAAACCACATGCTCGTGGACTGCATTGTATTAAAATAATGACATCACAGAAAGAAGTGTATATAGCTCTGGCAGGCAGGAGATCTTAAACTTACCCCAAGGGCCAAATGTAACCATGGGCCAACAACTGGGGAGTTTTGCTTTTGATTTAAAATAAATACTGTAACTAAATACCTGTACCTAGAGAAACATATTAAAAAGGCAATGCACAAAGCACTTATTACTGATTTTGTTGTGTTCTTATTTACATAACACATTAACATTTAACCAATGTAATTATAATTTATTAGTTGTTTTTTTTTTTTTTTTTAAAAAAAAACAAACATTAGAAATACATTTTATTGCTTGTTCTTTTCTGTTGACAGGTGGCTCCATTAAGGCTTGAACTATGAGGATTGTAATGCACTGATACTGATCTACTGGGAATCTTTTTCTTCAGAGTTGGTTGCACATGGACACAGATCAAAAATGGTACAGCAAAAATGAAGTGATAAACAAATAAAAATGGTTGTGACAACCCCTGCTTGTCACACTTTACAATCTAATTATGGAGTGATAAAAATGAGTACATAAGCAGGCATAGCATTATAGAGTTTGGAACTTTAATGTAAGGGCAATTTAAAATGTAATAGGTACTCTTCGTATCTAAATACTTACTCCCTTCACTGATTATAATACATGGGGGCAAATTTACTAAAGGGCGAAGTGACTAACGCTGGCGAAAATTCACCAGTGTGACGTCATTTCGGAACTTCGCCAATTTACTAACGGACGCTGGCGTAACTTCGCTAGCAAGGAAATCGACTCTAGCGGTACTTCGCTCCCTAACGCCAGGCGAATTTGAATGGATGTAACTACGCAAATTCACTCAGATGCAGATTTTACTGAACATTACCTCTTGCGCCAGACTTGCCTTCGCCACCTCAGAACAGGCGAAGTGCAATAGAGTAGATAGGACTTCCTCAAAAAATAGTTGAAAATGTTTCTAATTCCCAAAAAACGCTAGCGTCTTTTCCTTTTTTTCAGGGTGATAGGCTGCAAAGAGCGTAAAATTTTTTGGGGGCAACCGGTTTCCCCCCTACATTTCCTAACATATGGCACATAAACTATACACTGGGCTCATGTGTAGGGCAATATAACAAATTTCTTTTATTAAGGTTTCCCAGGCTTGTGTAGTGTAATGTATTGGCTGCGATATATACGTTCATTGATCTTTAACTTCCCGCCGTATGCAAATTTGGCAATGCTAGCGCAACTTCACTTTGCTTGGCGCAGTAATGCTAGTGCAACTTCACCAGCGTTCGATGCCCTGGACACAACTTCGGATTTAAGTGATAGATAGATACAGCTAGAATCACAACTTACACTCACTCACACCAATGTCCACCTCAATATCTTTTACATTTTCTTCAAAACAGTACTTCTAACAATAATGTTTATCAGAACAAAAGTGTCAATTTTTTCTAAATACAGTCAACAGTCCCAACTTTTAGGCCTGAATTGCTGGGGATACCTCAGTACCTAGAGCAACAGGTAGGTGACAATTCCTCTTTCTTGCTACTAGAGTTATACATGGCAACTGCAGCAAACAATTGACTTTTCTTTTGGCTAGATGGGAGACAAAGTATTTACTGGCCTGGGAAGGTCATTAAGAGGAAAGGGTTTCTTATGCTTTTTTTTTTTTTGGATGGCCAGAAAATCATCTTTACAACCCAAAAATAGACCTCCTTGAAACTACAAGCATTGCACAAAGAGTTTCATTACATTTCCAGTGGCACTCTGTTCAAACTTTCTGAATTTTCTTTCAGTTGGATTAAAATTGTGCATGTCAAATGCTGTTTTCTGCTGCTGTGCATCTGACCCTGTGCCAGGTGTAATCTTTCTAGTGGGATGATCAGAGGCTACCCTCAGGAGCATACAGCTGTTTAGAATTACCATTTAATAACCTATAAACAACTAATATATTAACAATCCCCAAAACGTAATAACAAAATACTGGTCTCTGAAATTACACTTATGGTGACCTTTTTGGGAAGCTGCTATGCACACACGCATGCACATATGCACACAGCAGATAGAAGGGACTCGGCAAATTATATAACTGAAGAAAGATTTCTTGTTTTCCAAGGCTAGTGATCCATGGCAAGCAACCCCTTTCAATTTAGGAATAAGATTTAATCAACAAATGCATTCATTTTCTGCCATCTATCTAAAATTAATACAGTAGATAGAAAGAAAACGTTGTTAGCTATCACCACATAACAACGGCATATAAAACAGAGAAAAATATATCCTACTAAGAAAGTCTGTATTGCAATTTGTTTATTTCTAGATTAGTTTCCATTAGTTGTTATAGGTTACTGGATGGGGGAAATTTCACAGTGTTAGTAAATGACAAAAAAAACACAGAAATACTGTATCACAAGATATCGCAGTAGATGTAGGCACAGGAAATAGAAATTGCAATGCAATAAAAACAAAATGTATAGAAGTAGGACAAATATCAATACCTAGTCATGCAAGTGCCAAAAGAATGCATGCTATACATGTTAAAATGGGCCAGTGGCCAAATTTTAGAGAGAATTAAAGTCAGGTGGCTCTGACTTCCCTTTAAGGTTATTAACTGTTGCTGGTTTCTATCTCACCTTCTTTTGCCCCGGTTAAAGCAATTACCTCCCCATTCAAAATGTGACATGAATTCTTTGATGTGAACATTTGTCACCCAAAGAGCCTGCCAAGCAGGGGCATTCCACTTTTTTTATACCATGTATTTACTAACAACCATCTACATGGGAAATGAAAGACTATGCTTATCTTGTCACATAGATATATATCAAGCTATGCACATATACAGATGCTTTACATCAGCATATATTTTAGCCTATAACACACTGAGAATTAACATAGATTTCTCTCTATCACTGCTGAGATCATATGAACTGAATATCAACATGGGGATTTTTTCTGATGACAATGTTAACTGGTGGTTCACCTTTAAGATAACTTTTAGTATGTTATAGAATGGCCAATTCTAAGCAACTTTTCAATTGGTTTCATTATTTATTTTTAGTTTTATAGTTATTTGCCTTTTCCTTCTGACTCTTTGCAGCTTTCAAATGGGCGTCGCTGACCCCTTCTATAATGCAAATGCTCTGTAAGGCTACAAATGTATTGGTATTGCTACTTTTTATTGCTAATCTTTCTATTCGGGTCCTCTCCTATTCATATTCCAGTCTATTCTTCAAATCAATACATGGTTATATTGTACATTGTGTATTGTGTATGGTTGTAGGGAAATTTGGACCCTAGTTTCCAGGTCGCTTACATTGCAAATTGAAGAGCTGTTGAATTGTCTCAGAATATTGCTCTCTACACAATACTAAAAGTTATCTCAAAGGTGAACAACCCCTTTAATAGATTCTCTCCTATTTTAAATGTTTTGGGTAATATACGTTTTTACTAGTCAGTAGTTTAAGATATTTGTTTGATCCTGACATTTATCTTGAAAGTCAAAATAATTCTTTCTACACAAAGAGAAAGAGAAAATTTTCTGCCTTTAAAAATAATTATTACATAAAAATGAGGTGTTAGTACCAAACTTTGGCCAAAATATGTAAGCTCACGTGCCACGTCAAGTGAGCTTACATATTTTGGCCAAAGTGTGGTACTAACATCTCGTTTTTTGTAATAATTATTTTTAAAGGCAAACCGCAAATGTTCTCTTTCTCTGTGTGTACAAATATTGGCTTTTTATCATTTATAGCAGCTGATCAACTCCATATTGTGGGATAGACCGAGTGCTGGCACAATGGTGTTTATAGCAGCTGGGCAACACCACAGTGTGTGTTAGAGTGCTGGCGATTTCTTTCTTGTTTCGTGTACGAAATAATTATTTATTATTTTAGACAAAGGAAGATGAATTGCATGTCTGCACTTGCCAGGCAGCTGTATGATTGATCAGCAACATCAAGGACGTTATTTACTAAAAGCCTTAATTTTCTCATTATTTTAGTAAAACAACTTTGACCAAACTCCCATCCACAATTTGACCTATTTATGAATAAAATAATTTAAAAAATTTGGTGTCGGAAAATACTCTATAAACGCTATAAAATTGTGAAAAAATTTGAATTGCCTGTTTTTTTACAGATTTGACGCCCAAAAAAATTTGACTTTTTTTGGTCACCGAAAACCAACATTTTTTTGGATTATCATAGAAAACATATCGCAGATCATGATATATTCCAGTTGTAAAAGGGACATCTGCTATTGACTTCTACATGACCTCACCAGGATTGAGATGGAGTATTTTTTGATTTTGATTTTGAAAATTTTAAATTTTTGTCCCCTTTAAAACTCTGACCAGAAAAAAAATCGAACTTTAGTAAACTGCAAGTATTTGTTGTAAGATTCATAATAACATCAGGTTGCCTATAGCCTTCAGCCCAGCAATATATTACAATGTTTTACAAAGAAAGATTTTTATTTTGGATTTTTGTTAAAGCCAATATAGTGATAATGTGCCAAATTTAATATAAATAATACGAATGTCGCACGTAAAAGCTGATTGCATCCGGCACGACTGTCGGATGTGAACGCTGCATGTTGCGTCTTCATCCGACAGTCATGTCGGATGCAATCAGTTTTACCTGTGACATTTGTATTACTTACATTAGATTGGGCGCATCTGACATGTCGCCTGTGCTTCCTTGCTTCGCGTCGGAACAGATGGACACGCACTGAAAATCGCCCGTGTAGTTCTACCCTTAAAGCTTACATAAGGTAAGCAGTCACAGTAGCCACACTTTATTGAAGGGGGTCACACAAGGTGGGTCTGTGGGCCACCAGTTGGATAGCACTTGCTTAAGGAACAATTCAAATCTCCCACTGCATATGAGTATTAACAACGTAATTTTCAGGTATGTGCTGTAAAATTACAAAATGCTTTATAAATGCTAAGTCAAAAAGAAAGCCATTTGCAACTTCCCAGACAAATTGATGATTTTTATTGTTATTATTAATGAGCTAAATGCATATCCTAATTGTGATAAGAAAATTTAGTTCAGCTATAGATATTATCCAGTGCTATGAATTACGCATACTTTAAATATGCATTCTTTCAATGTGCATGTGAATATAAGAAGATGAAGAGGCAGTCAATCTTGCGGATAATTCAGGGCAGTCACTTTCAAGGTATTAAGGCTGCGGCAAAAGCCTGTTGTACATAGAAATGTATGAAAAATCAGTGTGCTAAAAAACAAGCAGATATAATGGATTATGTGCAAAAATGCATGCAGCCCTGGCATACATGATCTTTCTTACAGAAGAGCCAAAGTTAATTTACAAATAAACTTTTCAAATTAGACTCTACAAGGATTTATTATTTTTATGTGAAATAATTTTGTAAAACTGTTTTGTTCAAAGGTTTTTCACTTGTTATGCTAACTATGCACAATTAAGTTAATTGAGTGAGGTGTTAATTATGCTACGTAGGGAGTGTTATATTGCCTTCTCTCACAAAAAATCTTTATGCTTGACAAAGGAGTTTACCCCGAACTGTTGCATTTTCTGCTGAATAAACACGCAAGGGCTTGGCCCTGCTTGCTCCTGCCTCCGAGTGCCAGTGATTCCCGTTCGCCTATACATGATCCCCATGCACATGCAGCAAGTGCCATTAAAGAACCCTGGACCTACCACCACCAACACCAAGCATTCAAAATTGCACTTTGTACAATACACTTGAATTCCTAAATGAGCCCTACAGTCTGTAATGAATAGTATTATATGGAAAGTGCAGCCACCAGACAATATGTATTTTGATATAATACAACATAGCCATAAATAACCTGTAAAATATCCTTATAAATGCTTCTTAGTGATGTCACTTGAATTACTAATACTAGTGTATTATAAAAAAAATTAATGGCTTTGTGCAGGCCTGGACTGGGAGTCAAAATAGGCCCTGCCATTCCAAGTACACAGAGGCCCAAACAGCCCCCTACCAGCCCACACAGCCTTCTACCAGCCCACTATATGGTAACTTTCTATGGAACCATACAGCAGCCCCTCTGGCATTTGCCAGAACCCACAGATTGCCAGTCCGGGCCTGGCTTTGTGTCATTATATGGTTGTAGAGATATTCAGTGCCTTCTAATATCCTTGTATTTGCAAAAGGGGTACAGTCCTCCCTGTATAATGTATACATCCCCTGGCCTTTGGCCCTTGTCCAGAGTAAGTGGTCATACACCGTTAATATATACTGTATTATGGCAGAAAAGAAAAAATAACAAATTGATTCAATAAAAAAAAAGATCAGTCATTTTACCTTAGACAGAGGCAAGATGCAGGTTCCACATGTTACAAATACGCAGATATAAAAGTGCAGTATAACATTAGTACATTTGTGTGTTTGGTTTACTATACAATTGCAGTAAAGTGTAAGTAAAATCATCTTATACATTTGGCATATTCTCCTTGTAAAAATTGTTGTAGTTTGCATATTCTCACCCAAGAAACAAATCTAGGTAATGCATGTACTGCATGTTATAATAGAACCATCAGCAATTGCTAAACTGCCAATAATATCTTTATAATTATTTTAATGATGAGGAATAACTAGCTCTTTGTTCAGTCAGGAAACCACTGATCAACCTCAACTTACCCTGCTGCTTCGTCTACATTGATTTTATCATGCAATTAGTACTAATCAAAAGCAGATATGCCCAAATAGGTCCCCTTCCTTTCTACATTCCACGTAACAGAGAATAGCAGCTATATGTACTGTATATATATATATTTATAGCAATTTCCAAAAGGACCCGCACTATGAGTATATGTATAACAATGACAATTGTAGGCCTCATCTTGATGCACAACTACTTCTCAGATACCTGTGCTGGACCAACAGGCAGGTGCGCTCAAGGCAAATCTGTCATTGTCTGCCTCCAACATCCCCTACTCCCTCAACCCCAACTCACTTGCTTGCTCTAGGCATGTGTTTCTTCTGCCGACCCCTAGTTCTAGCCCCTCAGATACTGATATGGGTTTCTGTAATAGCAACAGAATAACTTCCAGTCTGTATGGGGAAGGGGAAAAAATGCTTTTAGTTACATCCTTTGCGGTGGATGTACAGAATATTCTATTATCTATTGAAACAGTATTATAGTGTGTCATCTTCTTGACAGGAAGGCACTCTAGAGATCTAACTGTAGTGATAAAGGACAACTTCAGAGATGCCTGTGCACCAAGGCTACAACTGAACTTCAGGTGGAAAATGATCACGTCAATGGGAAGCCAACAAGCATTTTACTGAAATGTTCCACAAACCAAAGTAACTTTGCAGACATCCTTACATGATATTTGTTTATGGCCTAGATCTCCTCAGCTGATAATTGTCTGATTGCACCAAACAATCACCATGAAAGCATATGGAGAGGCAAATCCAGACCACCTCATGTGCCTTTTTACCCTTAAATGAGAACTAAACCCCAGTATCAAAAAAGCCGCCCTTAACCACCATTGCCCCCTCCTCTCTCCACACTGTGCATTAGTAAAAAAAAAACTTTTGTATGCTAAAAGCTTTTTAGCAATTTGTGAGAGCCAAAAGAATATTGTCTAGGCCTGAAAGTTAAATGGAGGCCACTACTGTTCTTACAAAGAGCTTTTTAGAGAAAGGATACATTCCCAAATTGACAAATAAAGCGTTGAGGAGCTTGAAAATCTCCCACATTATAGTCTACTGGTTAAAAAATCATGAGATATGGTCACCTATAGTATACATTTTGTATCCCCATTTAAACAACATAGTGGCAAAATGGAAAGAGTGATTAATGAATAATGACCTTTAAAGTGGACCTGTCACCCAGACACACAAATCTGAATAATAAAAGTCCTTTTCAATTTAGATATGAAATCCAATTTATATTTTTTATTAAAACATTCATAGCTGTTGTAAACTCATTCAAAAATCTCAGCTGTCAATCAAATATTGTCTGCCCTCCTCTATGCCTAGGCATAGAGGCGGGGCAGACAATTGCTTTCAATTTCCATTCAGCACTTCCTAGATGTCACTGCTCTCCCCACTTTCCCCCATTCTCTTCACCATTTAATTGTGTAACCAGGGCATGGGGATGGACATCAGGTCCCCCATTCTAGTGCACAAACAAGATTCTGAGATGATGCAAGGCTTGTCTTAATAACAGTGTCTACAAAATGGCTCCTGCCAGGTTGCTATTATTATGAATTCCCAGACTGAAGGAAACAAGATTCAAATAATTTATACACTGTAATTTAAGTTCATTTTGCTTGACTAATGTGATAAAATAGGATTTTGAATAATTTTTTTGGGTGACTGGTCCCCTTTAATTCAGACAGGCAGTTGGGTCACCTGTTCACATATACACCTCTGTTCTGCTTTAAATGTGGCCGTAACCTAAAAGACATGCTCTTTCCCTCTGATACAAAGCTTAAGAAATTAAATTCAGGGGTAAACCAAAGTATGGGATGTACCCTTGTCTAGGGTGCAATTGTTGCTCCTCAATAATCAATAATTTACACCCCCACCAAAAGTCATGATAATAACATTACAAGCTATGCCACCTGTAGTTTAATGTATGTTGTATATTCACTGAAATGTCCCTGTGATATAGGCTATGTTGGCCAGACATAACATACTGTAGATGAATACAGATCCTGGTAAGGCTAATAAGTGCTGGTGTACGGCTTCTTAAATCTGATATTTTGTTTTGCTTGTATGTACCTTGTGGTAATCTCTTCTTTTTCCAGCAGATTGGACACAAATATATCACTTTCATTGACTTTGTTACAAATGTATTATTGTGTAGTATTAATGGACACTGTTACAAACACTGAGACACACTTATCACAGGATATTTATCCTCTCTGACAAAGGACTCTCGTGTCTTAATTGGACATTTTCCTATGGATTGGACTCTATTTTAATTTACTAGGGTTGCCACCTCACCCCTTTAAAACCGAACACATATGGAATACATAGCCTGCATGGCTAATTAGCAATTCATTTAGATGCATGCTGCAGGCTGTGTATTCCATATGTGTTAGGTTTTACAGGGGTGAGGCAGCAACCCTATAATGAATAGATTTTAGACACAGCTTTTTCTGTTAATTTAATACCTAAGCACTGATGGGGGGGAAGAAAGGGGTGTGTTGATAAAGGCCTTGTGTTCTGTTTTGCCTTGCACTTGAGAAAGGGCACACAATCACATCACAGAAGACATTCTGCTTTAAGAGTGCACTTCTCAATCTCATGCTCAGGCAGCTAGCATCTTTATATTACATGCTCTATACAACTAAATCCCTAAATAATTTATTAACTAAATAATTAAAATGAAACACTTTGGCTAATTTACTATAACAGTGAAATTGGCCTTGGTGCAGTAACCCATAACACCCAATCAGCAATTAGCTTCCATGGGTCTATTGAAGATCGAATAATGAAAAGTAAATCTCTGTTTGATTGCTATGGGTTACTGCTCTGCTATTTAATCACCAGAGTAAGAGGTAGTGGCTGCTGTAATAACTCACAAAACACATTTATGTCCATGTTTTTTGACTGCTTATATTTGCCAAACTATTCACTATTTATAAAGTGCCATATGCCACTTATTTGGGGATTCTATGACATTCTGTCTGACATATTCACCTAAACTTTGAAACTTTTAGACGTAAGATTTCTGATGTAACCTATGTTAATGCATTTTTGTCAGAAAATTGTCACAGAACTTAAAATCGGACATTTCAGCTTATTCAAGCACTACGAGAAAATTCCCTGCAATCCAATCTCCCGAGCTTTCACTTCTATTCACTGTCTGGCTTACTGATAATAAGCAACAAACAAAAGTATTATGCCAGTCATTGGAAACATGTCTTAGGGTAGGACTCCACAATCGAACCACACCTTTTTAGCCCTATAAAAAAAAATTTTATCTCAATAATTTTTATTGATTTTCCGACAAATTACAATTTGAAAGTTGGTGAAAGGCTTACATCATTGATATTATCCATTTTCCAAGTCCAACATACCACTTCCATTATTTTACAATAATATTAAAACAAAAGATCAACAGTACAGAATTTGCCAGTAGTTAGATATTATTCATCCTATCATCTAATGCAGAGCATGGCACACACAGGGTGCATAGGGCAGGCAAAGTATGACACACACAGGGAGCATAGGGCAGAACAGAGCAAGAGACAGGGAAACAGTTAATACAAATAATTTTCTGCTATATACATCTTATTTACTTTTTGTCAATATTACATACTCTCATAGTCAATGTCACAATCACTTCATTGCTTTTAAATCTTAATTACAGCTGGTTTGTGTTTGCTTTCACAAAGCAAAGGTTAAATCTGACTACAAATGCCCTTGGCCAGCTACAAAAACATACAAAGCCTAGTGCAGAAAATGTAAAAAGCTCAATGCATAGTCCAAAGCTCAATATTGATTACGCAACATTCATGGGTGCATGTATTATGTAATGACCATATTGATCAGCAACTTCAATACCACACTGCAAAAGGACTTGTCATGAAATGTTTGACAGCACTTGGCATAATGGTATAGACACATGACTGATAGCTTTACACATTAGACAGACGGCATTGTTACCTTGCAGGCGCACATGATTAAAAACATTCATGGTTGTAGTTTTGTAAGCTCAACAAACAAATGGCCTACATTTCCTTTTTCCCCACCACATTCTCTTACATCTCATCTCTCTTGAGCTTTGAAGTATCTCTGAAATATCCTACAAACCCAAGTCTCCAGGTATGTACAATAGAAGGTGCCTTTTAGATCCTATGCCAGTTTTCCCAGGATTGTAGTTATAATAGACAATTTCTCCAGAGGTAACATAAAAAAATAATCTTTTTAGAATGCTAAAAGTATTTCATATTTTGCCTTTGCCATTCACTTTAATGGTACATGAGTCCTGTGGCAAGATACAGATTCAAGTTTCTTCTAAGTGACATGGGCATTTATTTTCAACCTTTCTTCCAGGGCTATCTTCTTGTGTAGTGCACTGACAAATCAGAATACCAATGTGTATCACGAACCCTACTATACAAGTCATACAGCTCCTGTGCCAGATCCTAGACTCAGGAAGGAAGTCCAGTTGCGAGGAACCCCAAGAACATACATTTTAGCTTCAAGGAGATTGTAGGGGGTCATTTAAAATGGCTATTCTGAGTGCATGTTATTATCCCACAATCCCCCTAAATTTCAGCATTGTTGCAGTCACCAGGGGGAGTTGTGCCTGATCTATTTTCAGCCAATGCATTAAATCAGCACAATTGCAAACAATTGCATTAAAAAAATCCTAGCATTTGGTGTGCAGGTAATATGTGCAACCTATACTTTTGGTGCAACTGTGCTGTGACAATTGACGCAGGCTAGTGATGGGCGAATCTGTCCCATTTTGCTTCGCCAAGAAATTTGCGAAACTCTGAAAAAATGTGCGAAATGGTGAAAAATTAGCAAAACACGTTGAAGTCAATGGGCGTCAAAATTATTTTGATCCGTGACAATTTTGACACGAGTGACGATTTTTATTTTTGTCCAAATGCAATAAAGTCAATGGGCATCCGAATAATTTTTATGCGCATAACAATTTTTACACAATCAACTCTTTTGTGCAAATGCATTAAAGTCAACAGGCGTCTGAATAATTTTGACGTGCAACAATTTTGACGAGCAACAATGTTTTTGTTGCAGCAAATTTTTCCACTGTGAATTTTTGCTGTCAGCGAAATCTGGAAATTCGCTGCAAATCTATACCTGCCGAATAAATTTGCCCATAAATTTGCCCTAAAGCAAGCCACTGTGTAAATCCTGGAGCTTCAGGGTTTGTCTTGTAATGGTAAAGGGCACAGCACAGCTGACTTGTGTTGTTAAACTAATTCACAGAGGAAAATTTTGTGATTACTTGCCCTATAAAAGAGAAATTACTTTCATTCCCTGGCAGCCAACTCTAACAGACGTTTGACATACAGCACCTTTAATGTCAGGAAGCAATTGTCTTCCAGACACCACAAGAGGACCAAACCATTCACTATTATTCAAGCTTCTAACAATACTAATATTTGAAATGGAAAAACCATGCAGTAGCCATCCGCTCTTTTTAACAAGAAAAGGCTATATTATATACAACTTTATGTTTTCTAAATAATCATGAACTGGAATATGGGGCAGCCTCTGGCATTCTCCTAACAGCATTTTTTCAATAATAGATAGGCACCCAAAATCCCCACCCACTGATAATTAAGATATAACTAAGGGATTGCGCACAAACAAGGTGGAAGCAAGGTGAATCCTGGTGTTTTATGTGGGGGGAAAACACAGATACTTCGCCATATGAAAGTCTCAGCAGAATTTTCATATTTCATGCAAAGGCACAAAGAATGGTTTTGGCCAGTTTTTCAGTTTTCAAAAATGCTATATGTATTGCTATGAATGGGAATGGGATATTAGGGTATTACTTATGTGAAAATCACGTGATGATGTGGGAAGGTGTATAATGCTTTAGTTTTGCCCTCTGTATACCCTGCATATTTAATGGGATCTGCTTTTTATTTTTTCTACACATGTAAACAGAAGAATGAGAAATGACTAAACATATCTTCTCGAAAATATGCAAGGAAAAAGGCAGCTATTTAGTATAAATGTGCTGTTTTTTTTAAAAAATTACTTCTGGGCACAAGGCACAGTGACTGACCCATGTACCCTAAATTAGCAATAGAACTTGGTGGAGGAGCTGCAAAAATAGTGGAACATTGGCAGGCAGGTTGAAGGCAAGTACCAGATTAAGGAAGAGTGCTCATTTTTTTCTCCTACAGTACATACCTGAAAATTAGTTTGAAGGTCTATTAGGATAATACCGGGAATGAAAACATATTTAAAATCCTTGTTATTTTCAAAACGTTGGATAAATGACTAATATGCCAATGGTTTGTGATATATTTTATCTTGTTATGAGCTAAAGGGTCCCTGAGCAAATATCTGGTTCTCCAAGGGGATCTGAATAAAAAAAATAGACATAAACATTGAATCTGACAAGAAATCTAAGGGGCATGGTATAACATAGTATAACTTGCACTAAAAAAAAGCCGCAAGCCTGTTTCCGTGGCTAAATACTTATTGTAACAAATAAAGGAGACGTTAGATTTCCTAAGAAATCTCACTTTATTCAGCACCATTTAGCTGCTTCTTTTTCATTGTTTTATACAAGGAATCCACGTGGGCATTTAGAAATATAAAGGATTGTCAATCTTGTGTGGTAGCTGCCAATAAATGAAAAACAAAATACACATGCTGAATAAGAAGTCATAAGCAAACAAACAATGCTCAGTAAGTGCATACTAATACAGCAAAGCCATGGAGTGCTAGCCCAGCTGAACAGGGACTGAATGAACAAACATTAGCACAGAATACTGGATACTGGTACTGCAGGTTCGTTAGGTTAGATGAGCAAATTTTCAGTCGACTGGG
Organism: Xenopus laevis; assembly: GCF_017654675.1. Taxonomy (NCBI): domain Eukaryota; kingdom Metazoa; phylum Chordata; class Amphibia; order Anura; family Pipidae; genus Xenopus; species Xenopus laevis. The sequence continues at coordinate 35,865,331 of NC_054382.1, read as the reverse complement.
CTTGAACAAGAATATTTTATTGCAATTTTTAAAAGGATAGATAGAAAATTACATGTGGAAAGGTTACTTTTGTGAAAAAAACATTAATGCAATACATGCATTTTGAGCATTTGAGGTGTTAAAAGTGCATTTGAATAGACAACTTAAAACATCTATGTGTATGTATGGGCTTTTACCAACCCCTTATAGGGACATATATACATGCTGCTTAGCAACTTTAGGCACATGCCAAAGCACCCACTTATCCCGCTCTTGCATGAACACAAGGATATCCTGGAATTACTGGCAGCCTGGACCTAGCAGTAATTTCAGGGTTCCATAGTCACAACTGACCTGAAAACTTATGTTATTATTGACACTGTTGGCAGATTTATCAAGGATCAAAACTGTTAAATTTGACTAGGGAGTTATTAAAATTCGATTCGAGTTTTTCAAAAAATTCTAATTAGATTTTCGAGATTTATTACTCTGGCCCTTTAAGAACTCAAATTCAACTATTCACCACCTAAAACCTGCCAAATTGCTATTTATGTCCAGGGATCAATTTGGAGTTGTTTGCTGCCTTCCTGACATTCAAGTTTTTTTCGGAGAACAAACTCGAATCAAGTTTTTTAAATTCGAATCAAATTCGAGTTTTTGGGTCGATTCCATTCATCCGAGTTTAAAAAATTTGAATTTATTAATACATTTCGATTGGTTGAATTTTGAATTTATGGGAGTTTAGGGGAGGATTTAAAAACTCACATGAATTTGAACTTTGATAAATGTGCCTCCCCGTGCCAAAGACTAAACTAGCATATAAATATTAAAAGATAATTTTTGGCCACCATTTGTCAAAATGGGTTCTATTTTGCTTCCATTTTAGTACATTGGGTGCTACTTGGCACTATTGAAATGCAGAATTGCATTTAGAGAATTTGGGAATAAGCTCTACTGTCTGGGGAGATATGAGATTTGGGAATCTATTCCCTTCATTAAGCATAGTGCGCAGAATTTAAACAAGGCAAAATGCAAAGCCACAAAGTAGTCAATATTTGCATAGTTCCAAGTGATAGTAATTTTTGAGAGGATATATATATAGGGTGAGTAGTGAGAACTGAGAAGTAGCTTTGCAAATAGGGGTGGTCTCTCTCTCTCCTTTCCTTTTTCTCTTTTTCTCTGTAATAATAAAACAGTACCATGTACATGATACAAAATAAGATATAATTAATCCTTATTGGAAGCAGAACCAGCCTATTATTTAAAGCTTATATGATTTTCTAGTAGACTTACAGTACGAAGATCTGAATTACAGAAATATACGTTATCCAGAAAGCCCCAGGTCCCAAGGATTCTGGATAACAAGTTCCATACCTGTACATAATTACCAGAGCAATTCTAAAGGTATAAAACTCATTTACAAAAGCAAGTGAAGTGTACAATTTCGTAATTTGCCATGTTTTCACCTACAATGCAGTTACAATTACAGTGTAAGTGGGCGATGAAGGGGAGTTGCATATAAGCTGATGTAGCTGGTGCACCAAAACATGTGCAATGGCTCATATTGTATGTGTTTTGACAAATCAGATGCAAAAGTCCCGAATTGGAACTGTATTATTTCCTGTGCTTATCGACATGACACCTGCAGGTTATTCATTAGGTGCAACTCTGCTATGTCTATTGACTCCCAGTCCACAGTGGAACTCTGAAATTACAGCACCTCCATGGTGGGCACAGGTTTTTCCTATCCTGTCCAATATTCTGAAATCAAGAAAAAGTCAGCCCACTGAAATTATAGGTCACCTTCTACATCCCGATGCATACAGATATAATCATCCAGACACTGTATAACAGGCCAACAAATTCCAGATGGTATAATTAATGAAAAGTTCAATGCTTTGTGAGATTTCAATTTTAAATAGAAGATACTGAAACTTTCATCTTTTGAACTTCCATGAAAGTTAATTAGAAAAACAGTGGAAAAACATGACACTAATTAAGAGACCTGTTTTATAAATGAAGCACATACTGTAAGGAAGTGAACATACAGTACACGCAAACAGAGAACTTAACCTCCTACTTTATATTCTCTTTTCTTGTATGTATTCCAGTATGGCTGTAATACAGGATTCCAGCAGAAACACAAAATATAATATAGTTACCCTTTTACTGTGAGAGGTATAAGGAGTAGATCTTATAATGTTCCAAAGTTTACAAAATGCAGCTTCTATTTATAGTCTAATTAGCCAAGTCTAAAGGTCATTCTTTCCTTCTGGACCTGTCTGCTGTCTGTAACACAGTTATTCACTATTTATCTTTATCTGTGCTAGCATTCATTAAACAGCTATAGCCCTGTTATTGATAGGGGACATTTCAAAAATATATTAAAAATAGCAATTTAAAGAAAAGTAAAGTTGTATAAAATATGCTTCAAATAGTTTTGTCTTCCTTCTTTTCAGACAGAAACACGTTTTCTGATAATTACCTGAAGTATCTCTTTCCTTTCTGTCAAGCAGACTAGTCACCTTGCATTAGCATCAGCAGACTTGTAAGCCATGACAAATTTAAGATATTCCCTATCTGGACAGCAAGTATAAGAAAATAAGCTGCTGATGGCATAGCAAACCATAAATCCTAAATCTAACTATCCACAGTACAAGTATAGGTAATTACAGGTTTGCAGCACATACCTGGGCCCCAAATGTCCAGAAAAGCACCCATTTATAATTTGCAGCTCCAGGTATATTAGACTGATAACCATGATTTCTTCTTCATTTTATCAAATGCTTTTGTAAGATATAACCCACTCTGCTAAAACAGCCCATGCGTCGCCATGCTATCTTCTGGCCTTAGAACTGAACTAAAACTACACAGGAGATTTTATAGATCAGATCGATAGAATCAGGGGCGTAACTACAGAGGAAGCAGACCCTGCGGCTGCAGAGGGGCCCAGGAGTTATAGGGCCCCAGGAAACCCTAATCAATAAGTAATTTTAATATATATTGGTAAAACAGGACAACCTCTAGAGAGTTTGGGAGCCCCTCAAATCCAATGGACAGAATGAATACTACAAGTTGGATGTAGTCAACAATTCTGTAGGGAAGCGCAAACACAGAATTATTGACTTCACTCCAATCAAGTTACTACACACAATTTAGCGCTTAATTAACTTTCTTTTTCTAAAGTTAGATTAAGTTGCATGGTTCAAGATATAATGGGAATGATACAAATATCTGATGTGAAAACTATTTGGAAGATTTGTCATCTGGCATGACACCCCTGCCGGAAGGGAACGCTGCATGCTATGTCTGCATCCGACAAGATCCAATTTGATGTCTGATAAATGAAATACACTGAATAGGCAAAAAGTAATTTTGGGATTTACAACTCCATTCTCAAATCAGTGTCTCTCTAAAAAAATTACATTAGCAGTAACCAAAATTACTGCTAACTTTTTTTTTTTCAAAGGGGACCTTTCAAATAATTTTCTATCATTTTAGTTCAGCAAAATAAAATTTACTTAAAGTACACTATATAAATCCCAGAATTCCATTTTTGGAATTCACAGTCACAGCACGTTTTGGAACATTGATTTTATCCCCAAAATCTTGTATATGTACCAGAATGTGGAACCTGATGCCTATGCCCACACATGTCTAATGTCTAATGGCTACACCATTAGACATTGAGGAGGGATGGGGAATGTGGGGAGTGCAGTAACATCTAGGAAGTGCAGACTGGAAAGTGAATGTAATTGAATGCCCCGCCTCTCTATGCCTGAGGCATAGAGGCAGGAAATATACGATTGGCAGCTTCAATTTTTAAATACATTCATAACAGTTATGGATGTTTTAATAAAAAAAATTGAGGATTCATGTTTAATCTGCAAAGGACGTTTATATGATTGGTTGCTTAGATCTTTAAATACATTCATAACAGGTATGGATGTTTTAATAAAAAAAAGAATTGAGAATTCATGTTTAATCTGTAAAGGCCTTTTATTATACAGCTTTTTATGTGTGGGTGGCAGTCCCCTTTAAATGCAATATTAGGGCTAATACAAATAGGTGTTTTTAAAATGCACGCTGACCATAACAAATTCACTTATTGCATTTATATGTATTTTTTTTTTTTTTTTTAAAAACTATTTTTTGTCAGTTCTAAATGCAAGCCTTTATTATATTGCTTTTATTGCATCGAACGCAAGAAAATGCAGCATGGGTGTGTCTAAAGAAACACAATGAAACGCAAATTGAGTAATACACAACTCTGAACGCTAGTAAAAGCAAGCAGAATATAATGGAAGTGAAATGCAATTGCGTTTAAAGTGGACCTGTCACCCAGACATAAAAAGCTGTATAATGAAAGTTTTTTTTAAATTAAACATGAAACCCAAATTCTTTTTTTTATTTAAGCATTCATAGCTGTTGTAAACTTGTTTAAAAACCTCAGCTGTCAATCAAATATTGTCTGCCCCTCCTCTATGCCTTAGGCATAGAGGCGGGCAGGCAATTAATTTCACTTTCCATCCAGCACTTCCTAGATGTCACTGCACTCATATTCCCCCCTCTCTTTCCCATGAACTGTAATTCTGAAACCAGTGCATGGGGATGGACATCAAGTCCCCCAATCTGGAACACAAAGAAGATTTTGAGATGATGCAAGGCTTGCCTTAGTAAAAGCGTCCACATAATGGCACCTGCCTACTTGCTATAATTATGAGTTCCCAGATTGAATGAAACTAGATTCAAATAATTGATTTTTAGGGTGACAGGTCCCCTTTAAGTGCGCTCAAACCTGCGTCAAACACATAAAAAACAGGCATTTGTATGAGCCCTCAGGCCACGTGTTTTTCTGTGCTCTCGTGCGGTGGCATTTTTATGTATTCCACCTGAGAGGACCAGCCTGAAGTGCTGAATGCAAGTGAGACACTGCATATTTTGCCTCATCTGTATTCAGTGATTCAGAGCAGCGCCATTGTCATAGGCCACTAGGGAAGAATGTGTTTCCATGCAGTGGAATGCATAAAAAAGCCACCTCACAGATACACATATGAAATGTTTATGCGTGGGAAGAGTTAAACAACTGCCCAATTGATGAATCAATTGTTATGATTGTATCCTATTTTTGTACTAAAGCTTGGACAATCATGAAATACTGGTAGCAGAGTGTATTTAAGTGCTTTATTGTGCCCTGTGTTTGCAATTCGGGGGGGGGGGGTAATCAATGGTGATAAGATATACGTTATAAAATGAATGAGCACTGGTATTGCCATTCGGTGGAACACACACACACTGAATGGCAAATGCAAGTTGAAACACTTGTGGGTACTGAGTACAAGGATGAAACTCTATCAACCAGTCTGTTACTGCGTCAACAGGTGCAACCATTAAAATTCTGATATTACTCAGAGATAGCAGTTACATAGGAGGAAAAAAATTCTGTAATTACTTCATATCAGAATCCCAAAGTAAGTATATATTTATGCTCAAAGTAACGCTGTGAATAAATATTATAATCAAAACTTCCCATAAAACATACAAGCAAAACATAGATTTTCCATAAATGAATAATTCACCATATTATTAAAAAAGTCAAGCTGAATATACTTGGGGAAATCGCATAACATCTGGCTCAGTTCTGGCACTCATGATGCAGTGTCAACCACTGTAAACTGAAGCACTTAATATATTCCTACTTGCTTCTGTTACACAGCTAGTTAGCTCTTAAGATCTATGGGGCAGGGACCTCCTTCCACTTAGCATTTAATCTGGAATGTAGTTGTACTTTGTATACGTATGGGTTCCATTATCCAGAAGCTCCGAATAACGTAAAGGTCATCTCCTATATGTTCCATTTAAGCGAAATAATTATTGTTAAAATGTATTTCCTTTTTCTCTGTAATAATAAACCAGCAGCTTGTCATTATAACTAAGATTTAACGAATCCCTAATGTTTAATTTTTTGTAGACCAGGTATGAAGATCCAAATTACAGAAAGATCTAGAAAACCCTAGGTCCCAAGCATTCTGGATAACAGGTCCCATACATGTATTTTAAATACCTCCCAACATGAATTTTTTATACCTCCCAACTTGACAATTTTTTTTGTTACTGAAATGTCCAGATTTTCTATTTGATCTCCTGAACTAAACAGCCGGAAGATACAACGTTTCTAACTTAATTGGCTTTTGGCAGAGAGCCCAGAATACGTGGCAGGAGAATTTCGATACTTTTGTAACAATTTAAGATAAGATAAGCAAAGAAGCACTTGTAACAATTTAAGATAAGCAGATCTCTTGGGGAAACTGTGACTTGCAGCTTAAAGGGCAATTCACCTTCATTAGCAAAACTTTTATAACACATAAAAACCACAGAAATGTGTTCAAACTTTCATAACCTGACGAATGTTGTGCCTCTTTCTTTTTCGAAAATATTGGGAGGTATGTATTTATTCTTGTATTAACCCCTGCGATACAGTGATACATACACACATAGCACTATACAAATAAAAATATACATACATATTTTACACAAACTGAAGTTGTATTGGGTCTAAGGTCTCATGTACTGTAGATTGGATTTTATGGTTTTATGCCACTTAGTGCTCTTGCACTTGAAACCACGGGTTAATAAATTAGCTCTGATACATTTATTTTCTTGTAAGTAGCATTGGCATAGATTCAAATACCACTGTGTGTTCTAATGTGTTTTTAAACACAACTGCTACATTTCCTTTGACTGGCATTAAAAAGACAATAAAATACAGTAGAGGGTTGCGTTGGAACAAACTTAGTCGGCTCAAAAAATGTGCTTTTAAACGTCATGCCCAAAAAACCCAATGCCCAAAAACATCCACGTGTTAAAGCCCTTAGAAATACGGAGCAGGGACAGATCAGTGACACCCATTTAGGGCTGCAGATCCCTTGTGGTTCACAGTGCTGCTACAGGAGATTCACTAATGGAAAAAATACATGTAAAAATAATGTCAGATATTTTAGCACCTATTACTGAACTTTATTTTTATACATGTCCCACGCTTCTGTAGAAGAAAAAAAAAAAAAAAATATATATATATATATATATATATACACATACAGGAAAACACTGTAAAGCAGTCATAGACACATATGCATCAGTGGGCTGTACCGTACATCAGGGTTATATAGAAATAATCAAATAAAATGGATAAAATTAGCAGAATACTTCCACCATCCTTACACCCAGCACTAGTACTAGAATGCTGTGTTAGAATGCAATGTTAGAACATCAGATCCAGCAGTTACTGTGGGGCCAGTAAGGGGTCATGATTGACAGCTAAACTACACTGGAGATTGTGTAGGCTGCTGTCAAAATCAGATTGTATCCTTCCTGGCAAGGGCCAATATATCAATATATAATATAATGGGATATAAAAATCTGATGTGCAATCTACATAGACAATTTGCCTGAAGGAAAGGGAAAACTCCAGGCTGTGTCTACATCCAAGATAAAATCCTGTCTTTATCTATGACTTACAGAAAAACATCCCACAATATCTCATGCTGTTGCATACAAAATTTTAAGGGTCAGAGAAAGTCTGACCCACAAAATCAAATCCAAATGTCCCATTTAGTTTAGCCCTAAAGCAACAGGTGCACAACTTGATCTCCCCAACTGTATCCATGGTACATTATACAGGTGATCTCCCCAACTGTATCCTTGGTCCATTATACAAGTGATGTGCCCTACTGTATCCTTGTTCCATTATACAAGTGATCTCCCCTACTGTATCCTTGGTCCATTATACAAGTGATGTGCCCAGTGTGCCTCTATGCCACCCACTGTCCCATAAAACATGACCCACTTGTATGCTTCCCAACATGATTCCACCTAACATATCCTTCGCTAATAAGCAAGTCCCATAAATTTTTCAGCCAATGATCACTTTGTACATCGGAGCAGAACTTGGAACAGAACATTCTTGGCAAAATGATGGAGGGGTGCACCAATATAACAAGAAGAATCAGCACACAAACCTAAGGGATCAAGAAAAAGCCTACACAAAGCATGGCAGAAATGCAAATATAAGCCTGGATGCTACAGCTTTATGTGCATAAATAACATTGCACCTCATTCTTACTCTCCCGCCCCACACAAACACATTTGATGGACTGTTAGGGCAGAGATGTGTGGCTTGTGCAACCCTGGCTACAGCTTTTGCTAAATAAATAGAACTCCCTGGGGACTGAGAGTTGTAGTTCATGAGCAGCTGAAGAGCAACAGGTCTCATGATAAAGCAGAGGCAATGGGCAAACACTCAGCACTGGTGACTGACATAAGAGCAGCTGGTGCAGGGACAGTGCCCAATGTTCTGTCACGTGTCAGCAGCAGCAGCAGCACTACTGAGCCCCACAGTCCCCGGGAGGAAAATAAAGTCACTTGTTGTCACAGTAGAATTAAGCAGAGGAAAGACACCAATGATTTCCCCCCGAGATGCACCAGCAGGAAATGTCCCCCCTCTTACCTGAGGATACAGAGGAGCCGGACAGACTGGAGTTGCTGGAAGCGGCCATCCCGGTGCTGGACAGCAGGAGTGTAGAAGAGCCTTTTTAGCCCATGACACTGAGCCGCTAACCAGCCTCGCACTACTTTCCCAGCACTTCCTGTTCCCTCACACGACGTTCGCGCTTCTACCGCTGCTTATTTAGGTGTCACTCACGCTGTTAGTGGGCGCTGCTCTCAACTGTGACCGGCACTATATAAGTCTCTGCGTCTTCCCTCCAGCATCAGTCTCTGGCACTGACAGCTCGTGTGAGAGGAGATTCAGTGCAGGGCCTCCCCCCTCTACTCAGCAATCTCTCACGCTGCACCCACTTTGCTTTGCGGGAGAAGAAGCTACTGGTGTGACAAGAGCCTTCTGGGAAGTGGAGCCCGCTGGTTAAACACGTTGTACAGCCACTCGTTTGACAGCTCTCATTCTTAACCGTGACCAGGGGCGTGATTATAGCTGGAAAATGGCACCTTCCTTGGGGCAGAGTTACCCCTAGACCCTGGGAACAATACTTGCTCCTCTCCTGCAGCCAACAACAAACACTGGGGGGGGGGTAAAAAGACAGGTGACCTGAAGGGGATGTACCTTGAGCTGTTCAAGTCACTATTTCTAAGATAATGGGGAAATAACTTTTTAAAAGAACTTTTGTTCTTTTTAACTATTTGCCTTTTCTATTTTGCCCTTTTTAGACTCTGTCCTTGACAATGCTGTCCAGTTGTCAGGGCCACTGACCCTAGCAACAATTGACAGATTACACCTGAGGTTTCAGTTTAAGGGGTAGATTTACTAAAGTTCTAAAGCTAAATTGGAATTTTCGAATAGATTTTTTTTGGTCAAAACTCACAATTTCTATTTTAAAACCACTAGTTTGAATTCAAATGTGAGATTTATCACACCTCGACCATGGAAACAGTTCTAATTCGATACTTCGTCACCTAAAACGTGATGCGATCAGTGTCGGACTTGCCCACCAGGATACCAGGAAAACTCCCGGTGGAGCCAGGTGTTAGTGGGCCTCTTGTAACCTTTTGGCCTATTTCATGGTCATTCCCTATTTCTTTATGGGGAAAAAATGTGTAATAATGGAAGAATATAGTAAGTAGATATAAAAAAGACTATGGGGCAAATTTACTAACCTTCGAAGTTGCGCCAGGGCGCCACTAATTCACTAAAATACAAAGTTGCGATCCGGGAGGCAAAAGGTAGCGAAAGTTGCGCTACCGTTATTTGATCAAGCAAAGCGAAGTTACGCTAGTGATACCTATTTGCATACGGCGCCAAGTTAAAGTACAATAGACGTATATGTAGCAGCAAATACATTACACTACACAAGCCTGGGAAAGCTTCAAAAAATAAAATAGAGTTGTTATTTTGCCCTATACATGTGCCCACTGTATAGTTTAGGTGGCATATGTTAGGAAATGTAGGGGGGAAGGAGGGTACCCCCAAAAAGAATGTACAATCTTTTTCAGCCTATTACCCTTAAAAAGTAAAAGACGCCAGCGTTTTTTGGAACTTAGAAAAAATGTTAACTTTTTTTGAAGCAAGCCCTATCTACTCTGTTGCACTTCGTCTGGTCTGAGATGGGGAAGTCAAGTCTGGCTCAAGAGGTAACGTTCAGTAAAATCTGCATGTTAGTGAATTAGCGTAGTTACGTCCCTTCACCATAGCGCAACTTTGTCTGGCGTAAGGGTGCGAAGTAGCATTAGAGTAGGTCCACTTCGCTAGCGAATTTACGCCAGCGCCAGTTAGTAAATCAGCAATGTAACGAAATGACGTCACGCTGGCGAATTTTCGCTATAAATAACCTCCAGTTTGAGTTGAGAGTACATTCAAATTCACATAACTTTAAAATTCGACCTTTGATAAATAACCAACTTAATGTATTTTTGGTATTCTTACTTTGTATTGTTGAACTTACTATTCAGGCGTTCTGCTATTCATCTTTCATTCTAACTTACAAATTGCTAACTACCAAGCTGCAGAAAGAAATTAAATAATTTTACCCCCCCAAATGAAATAGTGAATGCTAAATACAAAACTTAGAATATTACTCTCTACATCAATGATCCCTAGCCATGCTGCTCACACCATCCCTTTGATGTAGCTCCCAGTGGCCTAAAAACATATGCTATTTTTTTTACAGTGAATGTGGCTCATGTGTAAAAAAAAAGGTTGGAGTACTCTGCTCTACACCATAGCAAAAGTTCATCTTAAAGGAGAACTAAACCATAAAAATTAATGTGGCTAAAAATGCCATATCTTATATAATGAACTTATTGCACCAAAAGTTTACCTAAAGTTTCAGCTTCTCAATAGCAACAATGATCAAGGACTTCAAACTTGTCACAGGGGGTTCTCCATCTTGGAAAGTGTCTGCTCAGTGGGTTCTGCGCAGCTGTTGAGAAGCTAAGCTTAGGGGTTGTTGCAAATTATCAGGCAGAAAATGAGGTTGGCCTGTAATATAAGCTGATGCTACAGGGCTGATGATTGAATTCTGCTGCTACTTGCACTGGTTTCTGTGCTGCCATGTAGTAATTATCTGTATTAATTACTAATCAGCCTTATATTGTGACATTTATATTCTATATGTACAGTATATTGTGAGTGGGTCCCTAAGCTCAGTAAGTGACAGCAGCACAGAGCATGTACAGTGAAACATCAGAAAAGAAGATGGGGAGATAATGGGGCATCTTTGGGGGCACAGATCTTTACTGCTGTGCTTGCATTGGGCTGGTATAGAAGCACAAAACATAATGAACAACATTTCTAGCTACATTTTTAGTTAAGCTTTAGTTCTCCTTTAAGGTGTGCTACACTAGCTTATGCACTGTCACATTAACACATACTCCAGAGTTCAAATTACAGGGAAATCGTGTCTCTACTCCATGTCTAAACCTTAGCCCGTGACTGAATTCTACACTGCCTGAAAATGGCCATTATAAGCTGTCAACTTATTGTCCCTTCCGAAGTCCTGCCTGTCCTGAAAGTGGTCAAATACAGTTATTATGTATCAAACAGGTTAGAAAACACTATCATGTGTGAACTGCATCATGAGATCCACTTCTGCACAGCACATATTAGGATCCGATTGAGCAAAGAGGAACTACATTCAGTTCTTCATTTCCCATACACCTGCTGCCATGGTGCACTGGAAAATGATGACTTTAGTTTGTAAAGATCAACTGAGATCTAACAAGATTGCAGAATTATCTGTATAAACAGGCCCAGAGCTGACATATACTGTATGCACAGATGTAGTATGATGAGATTTAGCTAAACTGCCCAACCAGATCTGATAATGCAGAGCAGAGCATTCTTATTTGTGGAACATGTAGTCTGTTGAGGTTCTATCCATCTCTCTCTCTCTCTCTCTCTCTCTCTCTCTCTCTCTATCTATATCTGACAGTCCATATCATGTATGACAGGACTGAACAACCGGAGGCCCTTGACTAGGACATTTATTTCGTATAGAAAAAGGCAATGTTGTTTACCATAGCAAAGTGGTTGCTAAACTAGGGGTTGGTCCCCAAGGGGAGAGCTTGGAACAGTGCTGTGGGTGGGTTCTCAGCCAGACAGCCGATTTGGCTCAGGGATGGGCCAAGCCGGCTGCCACCTCACCCCCAGCTGCCGCCCAAATTCGAAATTCTAATGTGCCTCGAAGGGTTCTTGACAAGAATGCCATGTCTTCAAAACACAAATCAAGCTCTTTCTTTACTTGTGTATTTGTTCTAGTCTTAAGACTGGGTGCTAGACTTTGGATCCTTTTAACTATGTTCATGTTCCCTTTTGTCCAAGGATGATGTTCATGGTAATATTAGGCTTAGACTGGCTAGTTTGTGAGGCTATAGAACTGAACTTGTTCCCGAAGGACACGCTATGTAGTAGAATTACTGCCGTTACCATCTAATGGCAGTTCTCTGAGTGTTATTGCTCTTTTTTCATTTTAGTTTATTGATACCTTATACAGTAATCAGCAATTATAGACATAACAGAGGTTCGTCTTGTTGGTTATCTGTAATGTAAGTATTGTTGAAAGCAGTTTCTGTCTATTACTAGTTCTGACTGCTATAATAATGTAGCAGAAGCCAGATGGTGAATGGAACAGTGGAAATGCATAGTATTTGGAGTGGAAACTATTTAAAAATTCAGACCTGTAGTGCAGAAAGGGACAGATAGATTCTTCTTTTAGTAACAATTACAATGGTTACATTAATGTTGTGTATAATGAAAGAAAATGTAGTTCCAATATGTGTTCATTGACATTTTTTTAATGAAAATGTATTGGAAACATTATTATTACATTTTATTTTATCAGCCAAAGCAAAAAAAAAATTCAACTGAATGTTATCCTGATTCTTTTGCTACTGTATCTAAAAAATATTGACTCTTGTATGCATATTTTTTAAGACAATAATCTATTGGTTATCCAGTACAAGGATATTGATTTTTTTGCAGCTCCCATTACCTATTAAAGGAAAATTATAAGTTGGCGAAATATGAGCCTTTTCTGTTATAGACATACATTTAAATTGCTCTTTAGGATATATACTTTTTTTATATTTGAACATTGCCAGGTACAGTGTATTATGTCTATGCTTTGCTGGAAACATTTTGGGCATTTTCTTGTGTTTGCTATTGAATCTTCAATATCCAAGGTTCCCAAAATGTGTATCTGCTGCTCCTGGGGGCCTGGAGCAGTGGTCAGGGTGAGATTTGAAATGAACACAAATTTGCTGTCCTAGATATTTGTGGGACATACATCAATGATTTTCTGTATCTGTACCGTTAATATAGGCTACTGTATGTTCTGAACAAAGATTGGCCTTCTGAAAAATGTCCAATAATCACTGTACTACAGATTAATGTGTAAACTGATTTAATAAATGCTATAGAATGATATATTTTAAAATGTAGACAAATGTTTAGATTTTTATTGTAGGAATTATTCTATACATTTGAAGCCATGGAATTTATTTGGTACCTTGGTTCAGAATTACTACTGCAATATTATTGCCAGTGATCTGTGAAGTAGAGTTTTCATGTTGGAAAAAAAGACATTTTATAATTACATTGGGTATAAAAGTAGTTTATTGGTTTCTTCAAGTGGTAATTGTTTTTTTAAGGGTAACCCAGTGTTACATTATTCAATTTACTATGTCATTAATTTGTCTTATACAGTACAAGTTTTCATCCTTCTAATTGATGCAGTAAAAATATTACATTGAAGCGATTTATTCTTATTGAATTTTGGAAAAAAGGAAATGTTTGGTTGTTTGTCTTGTTTTAGATATATAGTGATGTGCTTGTGGATATTCTAGCTGTACACTTGTAAATATACTGAACAGAAAGGCCTGTCTAAAGTGGGTTGCTTCCCCAAAATGTTGAAAAAAAATGTTTCCAATTTTCCAAATGGAAAAACAACATTGGCTATTCTAAAGGGAATATTCAACTTGACCTTTCATACATCTTCGCCAGTGTGTAAAATGTTTCTATGCACAAAGTGCTGGAGGGGCTTTGGCTTCAAAATGAAATAGTTATTGTCATTGCAAGTTAACTTTGTCTAAAATGTGACATTTAATTTACCAATAAAGATTCTTAAAAATTAAACAAATGTATGACGTTTTCTTTTAGACTAAGGTGTATATATGTACTAAGGTGTATATATATATATATATATATATATATATATATATATATATATATATATATATATATATGTTTGTAACTTTTCACAATGCTTCCTCTGGCTCCCAATCATTTGAATGTCCAATGCTTGTAACCCTTGTATAGGTGCTTTTTAGTTGCAAGGATTTCCTATTAAAGTGAATGGATGCCGCAGTTGGCATCTTGTTGTCATTTTAAGCCAACCCAAAAACTATAGCCATAAGAGTATTTCCATATCCAAGAAGTGTTTACAAGCATCGTTATTCTGCAAAACCAAAGAAGCATCCTACAATTGGTCATGATAATTATGCTTCTGTTTCATCAGACACTATAATGATCATTTTTTATCACAGACAAGCAGTCGGACTAGGCACTCTAGTAACAAATATATATTAATATATATACATATATTTATATGATCTGATTAACATATGCCTGTCTCATGATCATTTATAGAAAATAAATTCAAAACACATTTTAAATTTGAACATATTCTGCCATTGAACATCCTTTTGCTGCTGACATGTGTGTTCTCTAAAAGAACTGTCATTTCTTTGCTTCAGTCTTTATCCAAAAGGGAAAAAATTTCAATGAGAAAAATCTGATAGACATCTTTGGTCCCAAGCGGACATACACAGAGGAGAAAGTTACATGTTGTGAAGTTGGGCTGTCCCAGCAGTGACACTGAGGATCATGAAGCAGAAAGCTGCCATTCCTTATAGCTGAGGGAAAAGTGAAAAATGACTATCCAGAAGAGAAATCCTGTTGTCAGATACTAAAGCCTGTTTGTAAGGTCTAGTAGTGAGTCTGCAGGAACAATTAACAATGACTTAACATAAACTGGAGATCCAGCAATTCATTTGCCTTCCCCTGTAATTTCTAGATTTAACTTCATACTACTAAAATGGTCGATAATCCTACAACACAATAATATTGACATCTTTTAGTGCCAAACTGTTTTGAATCTGTCAAGCCACATACTGCATTCTACAGTTCAAGAAACGAAGGCTGATGGTACACAGGACACTTTGTTGCTTGCAGGAAATCACCTCCTACAGGCAATTACTCTGTTTGAAAATATTGTATTATTGTTGCCTATAATCAGGGTCGGACTGGGGAACCCGGGTCTACTGTCCAGGGCCCCCCCTCCAGACCTAGGGCCCTCCCTCCAGACCTACCCGGCCACCCCTGCTACGCTGGTGCTGCCGTGTGCGTTTGTGCGCAGGCGCGCACTGTACTTTCTGGGCGGCCCCGCAGGGAGAGACGTCGCCTGTGCTCTGGCGTGTGCGCGCAATACGCTTTCTGGGCGCCCGCAGCAGGAAAGCATCTGGAAATTGTGCATCTGGGTTCGGATCTGGGCTGACGGGGCCCACCAGAGCGAGGGGCCTACCGTTTTTTTTTCCGGTGTCCAGCCGGCCCACTCCAACCCTGCCCATAATTATACAATAACTGATTTTATAAGTAAACTTCACTGGGGGTATTGATGTGGATGATGTATAATATCTGTAAAGCTCTGCGAAAATGGGTCATGGGGTTTAAATACTTAAATGAGGTAGGGTATTCAAGTGGGGTAGGGCAAGATGCTTGAAAGAAGGATATGCTCCAGTCCAAACAGGCCAGCTTATAGATTTATTATGTTTTAATTATCTTTCACTGTGTAATGAAGGGTTATATGAAGGATATTTCCTAGTTGCTTTTATTCCCATATAGGATGGATTTTTTTAACCCAATAGAAGACAGAAGAATATTAGATTTAGATAGATACTGGGCCTTGCAATATAACATTTTGGCAGTTAGCTAATATAGGTATCCTTTAAATTCTAGATAATCCTAGCATTCATAAACATATTCTGTAATGTTTGCATTCTTTTAAAAAAAATATTTGCTGACAAAAATAACTATGTGTTAAAGGAAGGGGATATCCATATTCCCTTTAATGTTACACGGTCTAAACAGAAAATGTTAAGCCTCATACAGCTGACATTCATTTTTCATAGCC
The DNA here is from genome assembly GCF_017654675.1 of Xenopus laevis. Lineage (NCBI taxonomy): Eukaryota > Metazoa > Chordata > Amphibia > Anura > Pipidae > Xenopus > Xenopus laevis. Next base: position 35,849,153 of record NC_054382.1, on the reverse strand, counting down.
GCAGGAAACGCTATTATGAGTGCAGTGGGAGTATTGGTCATGAGGACTGCAAAACCAATGAAGATTATTTCACATAAATCAAATATCCAATTTCACCCTGCAATGTCCTTCAGTAATAAAGCATTGCCTTTAACCTTTGTACATTTCTCCATAGCTTCTTTACCAACCTACAATTAAATGTACACTTTTTCAACAACTTGACTGCACTTGATCAGTTCAATTGTGCTAATATTTTTTCCTAATAAGAGGTTTAACAAGTATGCAGTTGCCATAGGAGAGCCCAGAAAGGGTACAGAGACTCAAATTGCTATGTTAATCCTTGAACCAAAAGGGTAACAGCATTTGCAGCTGAACAGCCATGGAAGCTATTAACAAAGTTTTATAATAATAGCTATTCACAGCATTCCCTCATCCTCTCCTCTTTAGCCTCATCAATATTTATACCATTTATGCATGTTTCCTCATATAAAGACTACTAATTCCAAAATGAGAAAAAGCTGAAAGGAATCTACAATTCAGCAAATCAGGCTACAACCACATTGATGCTGAAAATATGTGATTACAGGGCATGATAAACAACTCATTTGATAAAAGTAAAGGTAAAATTGCCTCACGAGGAAACTTCAGACGACTTCGGAAAACGAATCGCCGCGTGTGATTAGCGGCAGCGTTTTTTTAATTTTAGCAAGCGCAGAGCCAGGGAAGGCGTTTGGGGAGATTGTTCGCCACAAAGACGAGGCGATTATTTGCCAGGCGACCAAATCTCCCCAAAACGCCTAGTGTGGCCTAACCCTTACATAATATGTAATGTTAGTATAATATGGAAACACAACACATTATTTTGTCTGAATTTGTTAATCCATACAGCCCAATTATGCCGAGCTTCTGTCAATATGGTATAACTATGTATTCCTAGTTGTTCCCCAAAAATAACCTCAATAGATTGAACAGTGAAATATAGTTCATACCATAAATACACTGAGAAGAAAGAAACAAACAATGATTCCAGTGAACTTGAAACTTTCACTCCTTCCATCTAGCTGGGAGCAAAATTAAGACCCCATTACTTAGTATTGAAGACTGAACACTGAGACTGAACATTTGAAATCTTAAAGGAGAACTAAACCCTAAAAATTAATATCGCTAAAAAATGACATATTTTGTCACATGGGGTCACCATCTTGGAAAGTGTCTGTGACACTCACATGCTCAGTGGGCTCTGAGCAGCTGGTCAGAAGCTAAGCTTAGGGGTCATTGCAAATTATCAAGCACAGGCTGATGCTAATTGCACTGGTTTGTGTGCTGCCATGTAGTAATTATCTGCATTAATTACTAATCAGCCTTATATTGTGACATTTCTATTCTCTCTGTACTGTATATATCCCCTAAGCTCAGACAGCAGCACAGATCATGCTCAGTGAATCAGCAGAAATGAAGATGGGGAGCTACTGGGGCATCTTTGCAAACACAGATCTTTACTGCTAAAGGGCTGTGGTTGCCTTGGGCTGGTACAGAAGCCCAAAACATAATGTACAACATTTCTACCCTACTTTAGTTCACCATTAAGAGAGCTTTGTATCTCACTTTCCCAGCCTGCACCATACACTTTGACACAAAAAAAACACCTCTTAATTTGTAGAACTGTCAAATGCTGCTAAAAGTATTTTACATTTTTTTCTGTTGGCTAAAGGGAAGTCCCTGAGAAAAAAATGACAAACTTCTCTTTGTGGCTCACTAATTTTAGTATCGGCTACATGGTTGATGCAAAGTCTAACAAACAAAAGTTAAAACTCCCACGAGAAAGTAAGATTGCTAAGTGGTTACTAATTAAAGACACAGCTCAATTTAAAGACAAAAATATTAGGGCCAACGTCTTATTTTAAGGGGTTCATGTGCCCTTTGACGCAATTTGCAATTGGTATTCATTTTATAGTCGAATTTATCCTAGCAACCAGACAGTGGTTCGACTGACTCACTGCAATATTATTAGGAAAGGACCTAAATGCGGAGAGATGGGTGATGAAAAGTAAATAAAATTAAAATTGTAGCCTCACAAAACACTCATTAATGACCCCCTTTTTGAAGAGGCAGAAAAGAAAGGCAAATCAAGAACTATAAAAATAAAGACCAAAGTTGCTACGGACAGCAAATTCTATAACATACCAAAAATGTAGTTTACAGGTGAACTCATTTAAACAGTCTCGTTTCCCACAACTGGGCACATGTATCAATATTTGTATTTTGTTCCCTGCAAGTGTTAAAAATATGTTTTTTTTAACTAAATTTTTCAAACACAAAACCCACAAAATTATAATAAAAATTTTTCTACCTAAAATCTTTTAAGATTAAGATATGTCAGTGGTGTTGCATCTGAATCCTTCATGTAATTTGATGTTTGCTTTTCTTTTTTTGAGATCTGGTCGCAATTAATTCATTCACATTTTTCTTTGAAATATGCTAGCGATCAATTGAAAAAGCACAGGGGAAACTGCTATAGGACATTTTATCAGAAACCTGTTATCCAAAAAGCTCTAAATTATGGGAAGGTCATCTCCCATAGAGTCCATTTTAAGCAAATAATAATTGAAACCAAAAAATGGTTCCCTGTTTCCAAGTAATTGTACATATATGTGGCAATCAACTAATGCAGTCATTAGTAGCAAGTGTCCAATGTTAAATTAAATCTAATATATGTCATCTAAATGTACAGATATGGTACCTATTAAAAAAATCATCAAAACATTAAACAAAACCAATAGGCTTGTTTTGCCCCATAAGAATTAATTATATCATAGTTTGGATAAAATACAATGTACTGTTTTATTGTTACAGAGAAAAAGGAAATCATTGTAAAATAATTGAATCATTTGTATAAAGTGGAGTGTATGGGAGATGCAGTGGTGTAACTAAATATGATGTGAGCCCCCACAGCAAATTTATTTTAGGATCCCCAAAATATCCATAGTTTGTCCTGTTTTATTAATATATATTGCAATTGCTCATTAAGTAGGGTCTCATGGGGCCCTATACCTCCTGCCCCCCCCCCCGCAGCTGCAGGGTCTGCTTCCTCTGTAGTTATGCCCTTGGGGAGATGGCCTTTCCGTAATTCAGAGCTTTCTGGTTAAAGGACTTCAGAATAATAGATCCCATACCTGTACTTGTTTTATACAGTGCTTAATGTTTTTTTAGTAGATTTAGACACTGTTTCTGTGGTCCCCTAAGATCCATTTTGCTGTTTGCATTGGAACTTCAACCAGGAAGCAACACATAGGGGCAGATTTACTAAGGTTCGAGTGAATTTTTATACTTACAAAAAGTTTGAATTGCGAAGTAATTATTTGGATACTTCGACCATTGAATAGAATACTACGACTTTGAATTTACTTCGACTTCGATTCAAAGTAAAAACCATTCGAATATTCGACCATTCGATAATCGAAGTACTGTCTCTTTAAAAAAACTTCGACTTCAATACTTTACCAAATGAAACCTGCTGAATTGCTATGTTAGCCTATGGGGACCTTCTACAAACTTTTTCTAAGTCTTTACACATCGAATATAAATCCTTCGATCGTACGCTAAAATCGGTTGAATCGTTCGATTAGAACGATTTAATAGTTCGATCAAACGATTTTTATTCGATCGGTGGATTGCCAAATTCGGTGAAAAAACTTGAATTTGATATTCAAATTCAAAGTTTTTCAATACGATGGTAGAATTTCGAAGTTTTTTGTACTTCGAAATTCGACCCTTGGTAAATCTGCCCCATAATATGAAATCCATAAACATGTTTAAATGAATGATAGGATGAAAGAGAAGTCTATTAGTGAGGTTCCAAAAACTGATCTCTCTATAAAGTCAACTGAAGAGACCAAACCCTGGGCAAGTTGTTCCAAGAATGTAATTTTGGAGAGTGAAAGCTGCCACAAATCCTGAGCAGGGCAAGAATTAGGAGCTGGTTTATCAAGTACCACAATATATACCTTTTCCTTTTTAGTTAACTACAGTTGTGCTCCCACCTGATGAGCATTCTATGTGTCGGAAAACAACACTGAATGAATAATAGTTCTGCATAGAGTGTAGCCACTGACATCTCTAGAGGTGAAGGCCCACTTTGATCTCAAACTTTCCCAAGTTCTTAGTATGTTCAAATGCTAAGAACTTCAAATGATATATATGATTCTATGGCAGAGAAAACAAATTAAGATAACCATGTGTTTTTCATGTGAAGATGCAATTTGTGAGGGCTCTTACTGACGAGCGGTTGAAGCTGCGCTCCCCTGCGTTCCGTTTTTCTGCGTTCAGCTGCAGGGGAGCGAGATCTAATAGATTGTGAATATGAGTTGGTGTATTGGAGTTTCACTCTAAAATGCAAGTCATCTGTAATTTGTATATACAGAAAATCCTCTTCATATTTACCACTATACAGTAATTGCTCAGATCTGACAGCAAGGATATGTCTGTAAATTCTTTCATGTGGAGTTTCTGAAAATTGATTAAACCATTTGACATTTAAGAGCAGTCCAAATAAACCAGCTGATTTACTTATGGGAAATGCATGACTTTTAAACCAAGAGACTTAAAAAATTGACAATCTTAATCTGCTCTTTTGAAGAGTTGCTTTGGTGATTTGTACAAGAACTGGCTAAAGGAATTTAAACATAAAGCATATATAGAACATGGAAGTTCTCAGCAGGAAATCAATTCCAAATGCTTGTTTGAATTTCTTTTTTGACATAAAAGCATATGAAAGATTTAATTCAGTTTATTAGGTGTTGTTGAAATTATGCTTTCTTGGATGCTCATTGTAGTTAGAATGAATAGCCTTTTTAGAATCAAGTTGTTTGGAATTCCCCAGCGGCCACAGTTAAAGTGGACCTGTCATCCAGACACAAAAATCTGTATAATAAAAGTCCTTTTTAAATTAAACATGAAATCCAATTTCTATTTTTTATTAAAGCATTCATAGCTGTTGTAAGCTCATTTAAAAATCTCAGCTGTCAATCAAATATTGTCTGCCCCTCCTCTATGCCAGTGGCATAGAGGCGGGGCAGACAATTACTTTCACTTTCCATTCAGCACTTCCTAGATGTCACTGCTCTCCACACATTCCCCCGTTCTCTTTACCGTTTAATTGTGTAGCCAGGGCAAGGAAATGGACATCAGGTCCCCCATTCTGGTGCACAAACAAGATTCTGAGATGATACAAGGCTTGCCTTAATAAAACTGTCCACAAAATGGCTGCTTCCTGCTTGCTATAATTATGAATTCCCAGACTGAAGGAAACAAAATTCAAATAATTTATATAGTGTAATTAAAGTTCATTTTGCTTGACTAATGTGATAAAATAGAATTTGGAATATTTTTTTTGGGTGACGGGTTCCCTTTAAGGTAAAGTGAAATGGCTTCACAAAGTTCTTCCATTTTTCTAGTGCTGTTTGTCAGAGTGCACATCAAGGGGGTTATTTATCAAAGTCCGAATTTATCTCAATATTTTCTGCTACAAAGATCAAATCCGCTCGGGTTTTTTATACATTAACTATTACATTTTCCCAAAAATTTACTTTGCGGGAAAAAATCTGACTTTCACAAGTATTTCTGACTTTTTCATCCAATTTTCACGATCTTTTCGTAATTTTTACACGAAAACTACAGGGTATTACCCAAAACCCAGCACACATCAAAAAATCATTGGGACTTCTCCCATTGACTTGTATGCAACCTCAACAGGTCTGAGATGCCGGATTTTCAGATTTGGAACATTTTTTCAACCTCAGGGTTTAATAAATTTGGTAAAATTAGGGATTTTTTAAAAGTCAGATTTATTTAATTTTTAAAAAGACACAAATTTTTCGTGATTTTTGTATTCTGAGTTTAGTAAATAACCCCCCAAGTATGCAATATACATCATCTGAGACCAGGTTTAGTCAATATGATGGAATTGTACTCTCTTTGAAGCTCAAGGGAAGGCTGAGGGTCATAAAAATCCCATGGAGGTCCAAATAACACCTGGCTAATATTTTATCAGCCTGTCAATTACAAAATGATACTTAAAGACATTTTTATTAAAAGGAAATAAAGAAATAAAATAAAAAATAGGAAGACCAGTAGTTTTTTAAGAAAAGGTGACAACATAAGACACCTCCAGTGTCCACTTGTTTTAGACTGAATTGGAACTGTTGTTAGGGAAAAGGGTTGAGATTGATATATGAATTGTTAAGCCTACATGTCCCATTCATTCACAGGGCCAATATTAATCCTGAATTTTCCTGTAATTTCTCATTAGCATTATATATGTGACATAAGCAGACAACTAGGTTAGTTTGTTAAAAATACTTTATCTCAGGAATCAAACAGGTTTCCATAAGTCTAAGAGTGTTACTAAAACAGAAATGTAATAATTAATTCAAATGTATAGTAGTAACATAGCTAAAATCATCTTTATCTTTCATAATGTGACTGGCTTGCTCTTAATATTTTTGTGGAAACTGAATGTATGCATTGAATATAGCCACGTGTAATTGGTGGCCCTCCTGATATTGGGTAACTACAATTAATCAATCCCTCTGAGATCCAAAGACTTATAGAAAATGCTGTGCCCGTTGTGTTGAATTGCCCATGGGCAAGCCATGTGTGTCCATATGCACACCCCTTAACTGCATGTCAATACTCATATGAAACGAGTAGCGTCTATATGCTTAAGATTCAAGGTGTGCTTAGTGTTGTGTGAGGCACTTGGGGGTCCCTCTCTGTGCTTGATCCTGTTAAGCCTGACAAAGACATTTTCAATATACTGAGCCACAATATTATAGCTGCAAAAGCACCACACCAGATCCTTTTTATAATGGGTGCACATTCCACTGTGTTCACTCCACTCCATTTAACCAAATGAAAATATTACTTTGGAGTGCTATCCAGAATCCAGAAATAAACTGAATCACAAAATACAGTAGATCAAAAAGGGAACTAAAATTGTTGAATCAATAGCATATTGTGTTTAAAGGGTTAAAGTGGATCATTAGGCACCACAGTAGCTACAGTATATGTGAGATTCTAGTAGAAACTCTGCTTGGAAACTTCCCTTTCATATATGGTATCATTATAGTTCCCATTAAACACCCTTCATTTATATATGGACAGTGTGCACTGGAATATTCATACTTTCCCAATATTTCTACAGATTCACATTTGACATTAATATAGTAATGTAAGCATTTAAGGTTCATTTTGGAGTAAATGTGCAAATTTTGATCCTTTTCACTTTGATAACAATAATATTTTTTAAAGAAGATGCAGATTTAAGGCATTTTTTGTTTGTAGTAGAGAAAATGCATTTCACATGAACAAAAGATCTGCACAGCCTTATACAAGATAAAATAAATAATTTATCTTCCAATAAGTATGACTACCTATCATTACTAGGGATTTTGAACATGTTATGGTTGTAAGAAACAATGTGCACCAAATAGGGCTTCCTTTAGAAAAGAAGTATGGGTTGTACCAGACAAACTACAATTAACCAAATGACCCCCATGTGATGTAAAAATGTCATGTAGAGTACCCTGTATGCACTAGGGTTACCAGGACATGTTAAGTTAACCCACCTTGTCATTCATCTAGAGGAGCAAATATTTATACTGAAAAATACACTATGGTGTATAGCGAATTTATTCTCCTGGCGCAAATTCGCGGAGAATTTGCACGATTTGCCGGCGTCAAAAAAAAATGGACGCCGGCGCATTTTCGCCAAAAAAACTGACGCCGGCATCAAAAACTATGCCGGCACAGTTTTGCTAATTTTTTGCCGTCTCGCAAATTTCGTGAATTTTATGGTGAAGCGAAACGGCGCAAATTCGCCCATCACTAATGGTGTATTATTTGTCTAAAAATATTAGACATTCGATTTTTTTCTTAAATAACCTCCCATTCAAATTGTGAATAAATTAGAATTTAAAAAAATTCACATGACTTCGAAATTCTACCTTTGATAAATGGGCTTCTAAAAGTTAACATAAAAGGTGAACTACCCCTTTAATAAAAGTTAAAGCCTCTCATTCTGGAGTCTAGCTTCCATTTATTTGACTACAATGTGATATAAAGCTTTTGATAAGAGTTGGCACAGTTGTAGAAGTAAGATTTGTCTGCCCAGCATAACAATCTAATGACTTGTCTGTCTTGTTCCAGGGTGAAAGTAACCAGCAGGACAAGAGAGGACCCAGGAATATCTCTTATCTCACTGTGAACAAGACTTATAACAGCAATATGTTCTTTTTTCCCCCCCTGCTCAAGTATGTATGCATACTATGTCTATTTGTGTATGTATGTAAAACTCTAGGCCAGGGGTGCCCAGACTTTGTTACACTGGGATCTACTCTCGACACCTGGCCCCCATCAGGAGATCTACCTTGATAATGCGTAGCAAAAATCTTTGACCAGGCCCATTTTTGACCACACCCCCTAATTACCATGTTTATTTTACAAAATTTGGCAGGTTATGAAAGTTTAAACAAACTCCCTTCCCTGTGCTTGCTGCTCTCAACTTTCCCTGCTGTCAGCCCTCCCTTCCCCTCCCTACCATGTCCTTCCCCTCTGTGCCTGCAGCCCTTCCTTCATGCTGTTCTTGTCTCCCTGCCCTACTGTGCTGCTCGTCTCCCTGCCTTCTCTTTGTGCCACTCTTCTCCCTCTTTACTTCGTGCTGATCTTCGCCCTTCCCTTCTCTTTGTGCCGCTCATCTCCCCTCCCTTCCCTTTGTGCCGCTCTTTTCCCTTCCCTTCTCTTTGTGCTACTCTTCTCCCTTCCCTTTGTGCTGCTCGTCTTACCTCTCTTCCCTTCGTTCTTCTTCCTTTCCTTCCCTTTGTGCCACTGTTCTCCCTTCCCTTTGTGCTGCTCTTCTCCCCTTTCTTCCCTTTGTGGCGCTCTTCTCCCTTCCCTTCCGTTTGTGCCGCTCTTCTCCCTTCCCTTTATGTCGCTCGTCTCCCCTTTGTGCCACTCTTCTCCCTTCCCTTTGTGCTGCTCATCTCCCCTCTCTTCCGTTTGTGCCGGTCTTCTCCCTCCCCTTCTCTTTGTGCCGCTCGTCTCCCCTATCTTCCCTTCACGCCCGTCTTCTCCCTTCCCTTCTCTTTGTGCCGCTCATCTCTCCTCTCTTCCCTATGTGCCAGACTTCTCCCTTCCCTTTGAGCCGCTCGTCTCCCCTCTCTTCCCTTTGTGCTGCTCTTCTCCCTTCCCTTCCCTTTGTGCCACCCTTCTCCCTTTCCTTCCCTTTGTGCCGCTCGCCTCCCCTCTCTTCCTTTTGTGCCGCTCATCTCCCTTCCCTTCTCTTTGTCCTGCTTGTCTCCCCTCTCTTCCCTTTGTGCTGCTCGTCTCCCTTCTCTTCCTTTTGTGCCGCTCTTCTCCCTTCCCTTCTCTTTGTGCCACTTGTCTCCCCTCTCTTCCCTTCATGCCTCTATTCTCCCTTCCCTTCTATTTGTGCCGCTCTTTTCCCTTCCCTTTATGCCGCTTGTCTCCCCTCTCTTACCTTCGTGCCGCTCTTCTCCCTTCCCTTCTCTTTGTGCTGCTCGTCTCCCCTCTCTTCCCTTCATGTCACTCGTGCCCCTCCCTCTGTGCTGCTAATCTCTTCAAGTCAGTGACCCCGGGCCCCAGATTGCGGTCTACCAGGAACATTAACGCGATCTACTGGTAGACCGCGATTGACGTCCTGGGCACCCCTTCTTTAGGCAGTTCCCCCCCAACCCAAGGATTAGGTAGTGTTCCCCCAACCCAAGGATTTGACAGTGGGTTATGTCCCAGACAGTAGTTCTCACTGAATTATACATGGCCACAGATTGATGTCAATGCAGTGTATACTGTGTGTAAAGGACTCTGGAATATATCTGTACCTGTAACTAGATATTACTGGGCCCCACAGCAAATTATTTTTCAGGCCCCTAAAATGTTTAGAGGTTGACTTGTTTCTCCAATATTTATTGAAATTGTATATGAATTAGGGCCTCATGGGGCCTCTGTACTATATAAATAAAGAATAATATATTAAAAAGTACCTATCATAAGAAAATTGTTTACCCTACTGGAGGTGCAGGCTAATGGAGCCTGCACCACCTCTGGGGAAAATAATTTTACTATGATAAATGCCCTTTAAGTACTTGTACACATGGACATTTTGGCATTGGCATTTTTTTGTTTTTTGGGACATTTTTTAAGGTGTGCCACTCATTAGACCATTTTTTGTATTTGTAAAGCACCAATATATTCTACAGTTTGTTCGTTATTAGTGATAACTTTTTTTTGGAAATCATTACCTAACATGGACACAAAACAGAGTATTTTGGTGCTTTATATAGTGAATAAAGTACCCCCGGTTGTAAATTATAAGGATATTATAAGTTACCGAGGAGTTTCATGACCATATGAAAACACGAGGCTGAAGGCCATGGAACTCCGAGGTTACTTCTAATATCCTCATATTTTGCAACTGGGGGTACTTTATTTATTATAATACACAAATTCCAGAGAGTCATGTGACAGAAATGACATCAGAACTCACCGTTTATAACTGATGACATCAGAACTCACTGTTTATAAGGATATAATTTACAAGATATTCATAGCTTTTGTGTATTATAAATGCATAATCATTTGGTCCAATGAGTGGTACACTTTAAAGAAAAATACATAATCCAAGCAGAAACTTAAATATGCTGAATGCAATTGTACCATAAATATGTCCCATGATGCTGGATTCTATAGATTTGTAGCATGGTTAAATGGATAATCAGTTATGTAAGTTCTAAATAGGGATGTAGCGAACGTCGGAAAAAAAGTTCGCGAACATATTCGCGAACTTGCGCAAAAACGCGAGCGGTTCGCGAACGGTTCGCGAACCCCATAGACTTCAATGGGAAGGCGAACTTTAACATCTAAAAAAGACATTTCTGGCCAGAAAAATGATTTTAAAGTTGTTTAAAGGGTGCAACGACCTGGACAGTGGCATGCCAGAGGGGGATCAAGGGCAAAAATGTATCTGAAAAATCTGCCTGTGTGTGCTTGGAAGAGATAGTGTAGGGGGAGAGCTGTTAGTGATTTCAGGGACAGATGATAGTAAGTTTGCTGGCTAGTAATCTGCTTGATACTGCTCTGTATTGGAGGGACAGAAGTCTGCAGGGATTTGAGGGACATTTTATCTTAGGTAGCTTTGCTGGCTAGTAATCTACTGTTCTCTTTAAACAACTGCCATACGTTGACCTTGTAGGCATTGTTTGCCCAGTTTTTTTGGACGCAGCCACTGAAGCACAGTTGCCAGAAAAAATATGCCATATAAATGCTGAAAATAGTAATTTTTCGCCATACGTTGACCTTGTAGACATTGTTTGCCCAGTTTTTTTGGTTGCAGCCACTGAAGCACAGTTGCCAGAAAAAATATGCCATATAAATGCTGAAAATAGTCATTTTTTTGGTCGCAGCCACTGAAGCACAGTTGCCAGAAAAATTATGCCATATAAATGCTGAAAATATAAATTTTTTTGGTTGCAGCCACTGAAGCACAGTTGCCAGAAAAAATATGCCATATAAATGCTGGAAATAGTCATTTTTTGCCATACGTTGACCTTGTAGGCATTGTTTGCCCAGTTTTTTTGGTCGCAGCCACTGAAGCACAGTTGCCAGAAAAAATATGCCATATAAATGCTGAAAATAGTCATTTTTTGCCA